>NW_006159548.1:4361105-4370199 GCF_000334495.1 Tupaia belangeri chinensis | reverse complement strand
CTCACCGGGGGAGTGAGTGTGCTACTGATTATGTGTGTGTGTGTGTGTGTGTGTGTGTGTGTATGTAAGCTACCTGACACATCTTCCCTCTGTCTCCCGGTGGTGTAAGGCCTCAAATTAAGATTCAGCATTATGTGCTTCTTTGATAACTGAAATTGGTAGGGCCTTTCCTCCAATCTCCCAGCTTCACTCCTCTCCTGTGGCTAAATCTCTGAGTCAGACAATCCTCCTTATCATAGTAACCAGACACAGGGCCCGCTTATACCTCAGTAACAGGCTCAGTTCCCTGCCTGCCTGTCTGCCTGCAGGCTTATTAAATCAAGCCAGGCACATCCTTCTGCAGGCCACCTCACCCTGTTGGAATGACACAGCCTTCTCCCACAGTCCCTGCTCATTCACTGTGTTCCCAAGTGCAAACCCTTCACGTGGTGTCCAGTATTCTCTCCAGGCTGGGAGTGTGTGTGAATGATAAACTACTGGGGCTCATCTGTCCAGTGCTGGGTGTGTGCGTCTGCCACCCCTGTCACCCAGGGTGGGAATCTGGGAATCCCTCTCTCATTGATAGGATAAAGAGGAGGGCATTCCAACTCCCCTCAGTTTGGGAAATTCCACATCCTAAAGAATGGTACCCAAACTAACCTTCTTCCTATGTATATGAGCCTCCTCACACAGTAGGATTTCCAGACCATTATGGGAATGGACAAGTTTGTTTCCCTATTGAGATGAGGGAATGTCGATCATATCCTTAAGATTCTTTGTTTAACCTCATGGAGAAGACAATGGGATCATTTTGGCAAATGCTTGGTGGAATATTATCTACAAGGTCTAATGTGAAAACCTTTTTATGCATATTCTCTTTCCCGATGGTCTTGCCAAGGCAGCTTAACTCCTATAATCACACCACTTAGCATTCCAAACTCTTATTTTCCAAAAGTGACTAATAAAATGTTAAAAGTTGTGCAATGTGTGGTTAAGAGCACAGACTCCAGAAGTTCAGGAATCAGACTGCTTGGGATTAAATACTGACCACTAATTTGCTGCATGAGTTCGGGTAAGTTTCTCAATCTTTTGAGTCTCAGTTTTCTTATTAACAGTACCTTCCTGATGGGACTGTAGTAAATATTAAGCAAGCTATCTAGAGAGAATTTAGAACAAAACCTGGTGTATAGTAATTGTTCAGTAAATGCTCGCTATTATTATTAGAGAAGAAACAACCTAGCACACCGTTAACACTTCAACTCATTCTGTGTATATTTTAAAGAATTATTTATTTAATTTATTATTATTATTATTATTTAATTTTCTACAAGGTACCCAGGCTCACCAGAGAGAGAGAGACAGAGAGAGAGAGAGAGAGAGAGAGAGTCAGTGAGACAGAGGGAAAGCAAGAAAGCAAGCCACCAGATCCAGACCTCGAACCACAGTTAGCTATGTGGGAGTTCAGTGCTTTAACCCCTGTGCCACCTGCTGGCACCTTATTCTGATTTTTAAAAGCCATCCAGACAGTAAGAACCTGAGAAACAAGGACATTTGGCATGTATGTGGTTGGTAATATTTGTAAAGGATAGCGCTCAAAGCTGGAGGGGCTCTGCAGAAAGGCCTTATAGCCAACTGAAAGCTTCAGCTCCTGGTGAAGGAAGAAGGAACGTGACACAGACAGGGAAGATGGTGCAAATAAGCTTCACTGCTCTTATTTTGGGGGAAGATGGTTCATCATTCCACATATCGGGCTGTCCAGAAATGCTGCTGGTTGGCAGTTTGAGAGGCTGACAGGATATTGTGCTCTTTTTTTTTTTCCCCCTAGGAAAGAAGTCTGTCTCTTTGTAGTTACTTCGGTATCTATTTTTTTTCAATTAATTATTCACCTCTTGTAGGTAAAGAACTATACCTTTTCATCTTTTTTATTCCCCACTGGGAGTAGTATAGACCCTGACACTAAGAACAAAAATGACTGACTATATGTTGGATTAATTGCTTTGAACATTAGTAAGGATATAGGTTGAACTGCTGTTGTAAAGAAATTCCAAAACACAAAGGCTCAAACAACATAAAGGTCTAGCAAGCTTTGCTTCATGATGTCATCTGAGGAACCAAGATCCTTTGTCTGCCCAGCCAGTGGCATGGTGGTGAAGGCAGCTGGATCCCACATGGCTAACTAAGCAATTCAAATCTCATACCCAGTGGCCTGAAAAACACACAGGATGCATGTGTATGCATGTCCAAAATCCAGAGAGGAGAATGGAAGAGAAGAGACTGCAGGGTGGTCACCCTCCCTGAGGGGTGCTTTCTCTCTCTCTCTTTCTCTCTCTGGTGAGTTCTTGCACCCTACAGCAAACTAAAAACAAAACAACTTGTGACTTTATCACCTCTAGGCATTTGTCTTCAGCTTCAAGGTTAACGGTTGGTCTGTTTGTCTTCATCTTTGCAGTCAATTCAAGGAATGAGGAAAAGCAGTACAGGGCACTCTGCTTCTTTTGAGGAAGAGCTTCCACTCACACCCTCTTGGTCAACATGTAATCTCATGAGCTCACCCAGCTGGAAGAAGTGCCCTAAAGATGGACAGCCATTGCACAGCTAATCCTAAGGGATAATAAGGAAGAAGGGGAAAAGGATATTTAGAAAAAGTTAGCAATCTTTGCATACTTTGTGATATCAAAAATATTTGCTAAACACATGCTTTGTGTGCCTTAATTGCTTCCCCCCCCCCAGTTTGTAGGGTGCATGTGTGCTCAATGCAGGAAAACAGAGAGAGAGAAAGGATGGTCATACTGCAATCCCTTGTTCTCCATTTCTCCTTTTCAGATTTTGAGCACGCACATGCTTTCTGGGTGTTTTTTAATCACCAGGTCCATGAACCATATGGTTAGGCAAGTGGGATCTGTTCATCTTAACTGCAAGGCCATCAATGAGCCCACCTTAAGTGCTATTTTTTTTAAAGAATTATTTTATTTAACTTTAATTAATTAATTAATTTAGGAGAGGTTTTTGCTACAGGGCCTGTGCGCTTGCCAGAAAGACAGAGAGAGACAGAGACAGAAAGCGAGAAATCATCCCCCAGTGGGGATGGCCACACCACAATCCCTTCTCCTCTATTCTCCTTGGGATCTTGGGCATGCACGCACACGCACCCAGTGTGAGTTTAAGCCACTAGGTCCAGGACTTGTACTGCGGTCAACTACATGGGAGTTTAGCGACATAGCCAGCATGCTAACTGCTGGTCCCTAATTTATTTTATTTTATTTATTAACTTATTTATTTTCATTTGACCAGAAAGGGACTGTAAGAGAGAGAGAAAGAGAAAGTGAGAAAGCAAGTCACAGGTCCAGGACTTAAACCGCTATTGGCTATGTGGGAGTCCAGTGCCCTTAACCACCATGCCACCTGCTGGCCCCCCATTTTCAGTGTTTTGTAAGAATAAATATTTGTTGGGGAGGGAGATGATGAGACTCTTAGCTCTAGCCTTTTCCTGTCCTTAGGAAGGCTTTGTGTGCCTAGGCTTCTGAGTTGGGGTCTCTGTGACTAACATCCCATCTTTCTAGGAAGCCACAAATTCTCACATGATTATTGGTCTAAGGACAAATGACTTTTGCCATCTATATCTGCAAAGTATTTTTTTCTCAGAAGAAAAATGTAAAGGGAACAGAAAGCTAGACTTACTTGTAAAACACGGTATGGTCTTCTAAAATTAAATGTGCATATTTTGGTTTCTGATGCAGTTCTACCAAATATAGAAAGCATTTCAGGATTCTCAGAGAGCAATCCTAGACTGGAATGTAAATGTAGACCTGCGAAATCATTTTTAGCACCAATAGATACATAAATGTGAGCGAGTCTTTCTAATTCAGGAGTTTTCCATTTTTAAATCATGAAAACTTTGTAATTAAACAATTTTGAAGCATTAATCAAGTGATAAAACCTTGTAAATGGGAATGTTAAAAATAAATGGCAATAAAACTAATGGTCTGTATTTGTGGACAATCCATGACTAGTAGGGTAGGCAGTTTTAGAATGTGAAGAATTTCTCTTCCTGCTTCTTACCTGGGTCATGACGATGCAACTGTAATGCAGTCTGTCTCTGTTGTCAATAAGATGTCCTTTACCCTTTTCTTAGCCCCTTAATTTACCTGGGAATAATTATCCTAATAAAGTCTATAAATGGGAGGGTAAGTTTTGAATTAGAACAGAAAATAAATGCTTTCAGAAGTGATATTCTTATAAAATGTTATCATATGAAAAAAATCTAGTAATGTCACATACATACACACACTAGCTATTTTTTTTTTTTTTGAGATGTTTTGCTATAGGGTGCATGCACTCGCCAGAAGACAGATAGAGTCAGAGAGATGAAAAGCTAGAAATCACCCACACTGCAATCCCTTCTCCTCCATTCTCCTCTCGGGATCTTGGGCATGCATGCACAAGTCCCTGGTGTGAGTTTCAGTCACCGTGTCCAGGACTCAAACTGCAGTCGATAACATGGGAATCCATGTTGGGCACACATACATTGCCCAGTGTGTTTTTCAAGCCATAGGGTTCAGGACTTGGGTTGTGCAGTTGGCCATGTGGATTCCAGCCACCTTAATCACCAGGCCACTGTTTCTGTGTTGTCTATGGCTGCTTTGACACCATAGCTGAGGATCAGAGTAGTGCAGCAGAGGCAGTACAGCCTACAAAGTCAAAATATTGCCTATATGGCTCTTTACAGCTGATCCCTGTGCTCAATGATTCAGGAAGTTGATTCCAACTCTTCAACTTACACTGTCTACTGCACCACTTCAGATGAGGGCCCTCTTAGCTATCTTGGGTCTTTGCTGCTCCCTAACCATCATACTAGCTATACAAACCTAGAAATTCCTTTTTTGAATTGAGCAGTGATTCTCAGACTTACACAGAAAATTTAGCTGAGAGTTGCATATGTGATGTTAGTTTGAAATGTTTGAAATTGCCCATATCTGACTATCTTTGACCTATAAAATGACAATTTCATGTTTTAACCAAAATAGTACATAGTTTTAAATAAAACAGAAAGGGGGTTTGAATTCTGTGTTCTTTATCAGAACTATGACTTTGGAAGGTTTAACTTACCCAAAGTTTCTATCACTTTACCTGTAAAATTGAGAAGGGTAACATCCCTCTCTCAGAATTGCATGTATTATGAAAAGCACTTAGCACAGTTTCTGCTTTACATAAACTCTTAATAATTGATACCTAGGGGGACTAGCCATGTAGCTAAGGGAGTTGGATCTCAGATGGTTGACTGAAGTTTGAATTCTGGCCCCAGTGGCTTAAAAACACACTAAACAGGTCCGCCATGAGAGCTGAGATCTAGTGCTTTCAGGGATAAAAACAATTAAGGTGTCCTGCTGAGAAGCAACCCTGGTAGAACCCCCTCTGTCCTTTACTCTCTGGCTCTTTCTGTCTCTCTTTCTCTGTCTTTTCATCTTTAAAATTTTTCTTGCTAAAATGTTTTAAGGTAAAGTGTTTTCTTGGCTTTGAAATCCTCCTGTATCTTGGTAATAAAACCTTCTCCTTTACTCCTCCCATCTAGGAGAGGCAAAAAGGGCAGGCCAGAAGAAGAGTGAGTCCACCATGAGAGTTGAGATCTACTGCTTTTGTGCAGCATACTGTATGGTTTTTATTTTTTGTTTTTAAAATTAAGAAATAAATACTTTTTTGTTTGTTTGCTTTTTCATTTTTTCTTTTTTCTTTCTCTTTTCCTCTGTTTTCTTATAATTTTTCTTTTACCTCCTCGCTTTGCTACTCAGCCTCCACACATTGAGTGTCTAGACAGATCTAAGTGAAAAGTAACCAAGCATTCAAATACTATTAGGGTCAACATATTCCTCAATTTCCACTGAATCTGTGACACAAAGGGATAAAAACAGAACACCAAAGAGTGTGCAGACCACCTCCTCCTGTGTGCCTCTGATCACTCAGATTGAACTTCTAGAAATTAGGAAGACACGAATGACCCATCAGTTGACTAGAAATCACCACAGAGGCACAAGAAATATGAGAAAACAAGAAAATATCTCTCCCCCAAGGGAAAAGAATAACTACTCTTCATCCACAGATAGTAAAATGAAACTCACAGAAATGTCTGATAAAAAATGTAGAGTATTCATAGTGACAAAGCTAACAGAGATGGAAGAGAAAAGAGACAATGAACTCCAGAAGGAAACAGCTAATGCATTCCAGGAGGTAAGGAAGTTCTTTTGAGAGCTGAAAGAGGAAATACACACCATAAAAAACAAATAAAATGGAATTGTTGGAGATGAAGTCTATAATACAGGAGGCCAACACCTCTGTTGAAAGGATTAAAAGCAGGCTAAATCATTCAGAAAATTGAATCTCAGATGTAGAAGATAGAATTGCTGGACTAGTAAAGTCCACCATGAAGACTGAGAAAATAGCCCCCCCAAATTAGAGTAATATATGAGAAATACTAAATGCCATTAAATGTCCAAACATCTGGATAATCGGTATCCCAGAAGGTGAAGAGAGCAATAAGGGCATTGACAATCTATTCCATGAAATCCTAGAAGAAAACTTTCCAAACCTAAAGAGGCATTCAAAGATTCAGACCCAAGAAATACAAAGGACCCCAAATAGAATCAACTCAAGAAGATCTTCTCCAAGACACATCATAGCCAAATTGACCAAAATCACAAAGACAAGATACTAAGATTGACAAGAGAGAAATGTCAAGTTACCTACAAAGAATATCACAACAGGCTAATGGTGGACCTCTTGTTGGAAACAATGTGAGTAAGGAAAGAATGAGAAAATATATTCAAAGTGTTGAGTGAAAAAAAATTTCAGCCAAGAATACTACATCTGGCAAGATTATCATTCATATGGGAAGAAAAGACAAGAACATTCTCAGATAAACAAAACCTGAAAGAATTTGCTGACACCGGGCTAGTTTTGAAGGGAGTGCTATCCTAGGAAAACTAAAGGCAGACACACAGAAATAAGAGTTCTAAAACATTACTGATCTTCGATGCTTTATTTTCCAGAGTTAAGGATTTTTGTCTGGAGTTGTGGACAGGTCCATGTACCTACTATCTGAACAGTATCCTAACCTGTTTCCTGGTTTTAAGTATTAAGCAAACTTCTCTTAACATTTTTTGACTTTGACTTATTAAAGTTAAAACTGCCTTTCTTAAAATTAAAAAATAAATTTAAAAAATACCTATTTAATGACCACAATAAACTACATGGTCTCAGCTAGGTGCTACTTTATAGTATATTCATTCTACCCACAGAGTTTCATGCTTAAAGTAAACATGTGTTCACAAATATGTATATGTTGACTGAACTTGCTATTGAAAGCATTTAGATTAAGATATTTTGTGAATCAATGAAATGTGGGAAAATATAAAGGAGTGGAATTAACTGCAGATACCAGAAATAAGGTAGGAGGAGGATGAGAAATGCTAGAGGGTGAGAAACAGGGGAGAAAATATATATAAACAAGAAGCAAGGGGGGAACCAGCAGTTAGCGTAATGGCTATGTCGCTGGACTCCCACATAGTCGACCGCGGTTCACGTCCTGGACCCGGTGGCTTAAAACTCACGCCGGGCACGTGTGCATGCGTGCCCAAGATCCCGAGAGGTGAATGGAGGAGAAGGGATTGCAGCGTGACCATCCCCCCTGGGGCGTGATTTCTCACTTTCTGTCTCTATGTCTCTCTCTCTGTCTGTCTGGCGAGCGCACGCGCCCTATAGCAAAAAACCTCTCAAAAAAAAAAAAAAAGAAGCAAGAAATGGAAAATTATTTGTTGATGATAACATGTATGATTAAGACATGTTACAGTGTATTCTGGATGGGAAATTGCATTGTGTATACTGTGGTGATATTCAGTGAAAGAATGTAAAATAAATTAATAAAAAAGAAAAGAAAGAAAAAACCACACTAAGCATGTGTGCTTGCATGCTCTAAATCCTGACCAAATGGAGAAATGGAAGAGAAGACATTGAGGCGTGATCATGGCTCATTGGGGGGAGGGGGGCTTTCTTCCTGTCTTTCTCTCAGTTTCTGCATCTCTCCCTAGCAAGCACATGTGTCCTCTGGCCACTGAAAAACAAAAATTGATACAGGTGGTGGTAGCAGTGGGTCCATATGAAGAAGGGTGACCCAAGATAGAGGGAGAGGGGAACCCAGAGCTCAGATTTCTTATGCCAAGTATAATAGAAGTAAAGAATGTTTATATAAAAGCTGTAGGATTTTAAATATAAAGATAAAATTATTTTATTTAGCCACATACACACTAACATTTTCAGGTCATGTAAGTTTTCTCTCGTAGGGACAATGTGACAATGGAAGAGTTGGGGAGAGGCAGCTCTGAGAGGAAGAGACAGTGTGAGAACAATACAGACTTGGAAAAGGAGCTATGGAGCCAGTGGAGTTCAGGCTTTGGGGTACAAGATTTCCATAAGTCCTCTCTCTCTTTTGTTTTTTGGGGTGAGATTTTTACTATAGGGCACATGTATTCACTGGAGAGACAGAGGGAGACAGAAAGACAGAAAGTAAGTAATCCATACCCCAGAGGGGAGGGCCATGCTGCAATCCCTTCTCCTCCACTGTCCTCTTGGGATTTGGGGCACACATGCACATGCACCTAGTGTGAGTTTCAAGTCTCCAGGTCCAGGACCTGAATCACAGTCAGTCATGTGGGAGTCCAGTGATGCAACCATTACACCATCTGCTGGTCCCTTTCTAAGGCCCTACATATAATTTTGTATTCATTGTTTGGTATTATTTGTTTTTTAAAAAGTCCCTGAAATAGTATTAGCTTCAGGCCCCAGGAAAATAGTGAGGAGTGAAAGAGGAAGAGAAAGAGGAAGAAAAGGGAGAAAAGGAGATGCTGTTCCTCCTGGTGGGAATGCATAAGAAAACACAGAACCAGGAGGGCTGATGCGGATCTTGTAACTTACTTTTGTACTCACCTTTGGTGGCTCTGTTAGGAAGTCTACTTCCTATGTCTACATGTGAGAGAAAGGGCCATTGTGAACAAGGGATAGCAGGTGTGGAAGGGGGAGTCAAGAATTCAGGAGGAGATGTGCACAAAAGATGGCTCAGAGCAACATC
>NW_006159548.1:4356819-4361094 GCF_000334495.1 Tupaia belangeri chinensis | reverse complement strand
GATGGCTCAGAGAAAAATAAACCCTCTTTACACATCCCTCTACTACCCGCAGCTCAACGATCTTTGGAGACACTAAATTTTCCTCTATACCTGATAAGGAAATTTCTACTTCCTTTCTCTGGATCTTAAAGAAAAACAGCTCTCACAGGATAGATGCATTTGGCAGCCATCTGCATGCCTGATATTTGGGATCCATCTTTAAATAACAATACTGGGTAGTGATTAATGTCCACATTTGCTTTAATTAGAATACTAGTCCTGGGAGTTAGGGTTTGATTGGATAAGCTGAGCTGTGATGCATCAATGACATGGATGGTGTTCATCTGTTAGATTGGGCAGGTAATTACCCAAGTAGATTGGAATCAACAAGATATCAGCTCTTATACAAGGTGAGGACTAGTCATCAAGAGATTCAACACCAAACAGGAAGTGAGGGACTCCTGAAGCGTTCTGCACAAGAAACCAATGTTCAAAAGCATTATCTGACACCTCCTTGCCAAGGTCTGTTCCCTGCAGAATCATTTATACCTTCTGTTCTTAGATTACATTGGGGACAAATGTCTATTATTGCATTCATTAGGCAATATTGTCACCAGTTGTTTATATATAACTCCTCCCTTCTAAAACAGGAAAAATCACTACAGATAGTTATAGAGAGAGTGTCCTGCATGCAGTAAGCACTCAATAACATCAAAAGGATAATGACTAGTGGTCCTTGGTCTCTGAGGTCCTCCATCTCTTTGAAAACTCCTTCTGCTCTCTCTCTCCATGTGTACCTAAGTGCCCACAAAAGTAATTGTTTCACCTGATGAGCTGAGAACTCTAGATGGAAAGTGCTTCTGAAATTGCACGCAAACTTCCTTCAATCATTGATAGAGAGATGACGCATACTATATTTATTTCTTTGCTAGAGGGTGTGCATACTTGCCAAGGAGAGACAGAGATCGAGGGAGAGGAAAAACCACCCCCATGGGGAATGGTCACACCACAATTCTTTCTCCTTCATCTCTTCCCCCGTTGGGATTTTGGGCATGCATGCACATGGGTCCAGTTTGTTTCTCAAGCTGCTGGGACCAGGGCTCAAATTGCACAGTCAACTATGTGAGCTCTAACTGCTTTCACCACCAGGCCATGGAGCCAGACTGAGGTTTTGTTTTTAAAAACAGTCATATTTCATAAGCATTAGGACTAATGACTAAGAAGGTGTTTTTCAAGAAATTGTTGGTAAAATCTTTTCTCTAGGAAACATACGTTTTCTGTGATCTTTGTCCTGAGCTGATTTCCATGTCTCCTTCTCTTCCTCTTGACTCTCTGGAGTTCTGCCTTCTCTGGTCCAAAGTTTCCCTGGAGAGGTTGCAGATTTTCTGGCATTCATCTGAGGACAGAGATGGATGAAGTTGTGTGGGTTTGTTGATGTTCACTAGGTATTTTTAGCCCATAGTTAGCGATAGTAGAAACAGCAGCAGGTTACTTCTATTGCATGCAAAGTTTCACCTCTCTCCTGTGGAAAGTCCCTTTCTCTGGGAGAATCCATTTTAATTGGCTGCTACAGAGGCTGCCCCTGGCCCCTGTGGTTGGGATTGCTGCCTGAATCCTGACATTTGATGCAGTGGGCCTTATTGTTGCCAGGACCCTTCCTACTCCTTAAAAGGTTTGGTATAGAGTCTGTCATAAGACTCAGCCTTAAAGACTATAATTATAAGTAATTTTAGTTAAACATGTTTCTAAAGGGTGTGGGGTTTTTTCCATCTTAGGAAGTGCGACAGGACTTCTTAGTTGCACTTGTTCCCCAGAAGCCTCAGAGCATAGTGTAGAAGAACACGGACTTCCAAGTTCCAGACCCATCCCCCACCTTCACTCAAATAAGATAGGGCTTCAAGATTGTTTTTTGTCTTTTTTAAATGTGTTTTTACTTATTTTAACTTGACTGTGGAGGGACAGAGTGAGAGAGAGAGAAAATAAAAAAGAGGGAGAGAAGGACAGAGAGAGAAAGAGAGAGAGAGAGAATAGCAAGCTGCCAGGTTTGAGACTTGAACTGTGGTCGGCCATGTGGGAATCCAGCACCGTTAACCACCACGCCACCTGCTGGCCTCTTCAATATTGTTTTAAAGTTTCCTTGATTAAGATAAAAATGACATATTTATATATCTTTATTTCTAAACGAAAAGGGTACATCTGTGTATGCTTACATATTTATGCACATGTATGTGACACACATGACACATATATGTGATGCATCTTCAGTTCTATCCAGACAATTGTGCTAGGTTTTTATTACCATACCCTCATCATTTGTTTAGAAATCTAGGCCCCCCACCCTAAGTTTTGCTTCATTTGCTACACACCATTGAGCAAGGGGTAATAGAATCCACAGGACAGTTGGGATAGACCTCAGCTAAGTCTTGGGGCTTGGGCTGGGTACATAGAAAGGCAGTATGCAGGCAACTGATGAGACAAAGCCCCACTCCAGGAAAGAAGGTAACTGTTTCTCCTCTGAGGAGCTGGACTTCTACAGGTGGTTGGTCTCCACACTGGGCTAAGCTGCCGGTAGGGTGGGCTCCCACTGTTGCCTCTGCTCCTCTCCACCAAGTTTCTTCCCATCCTCCCACCACCCACACCCCTCTCCTTTCCTCTCTAAGGGGACAGTGTTCCAGGATCAGGGGCACAGAGAGGGCAAGGTGCTTTGGTTCTTTTCCTATTCTTTTCCCCATTCTGATTTGGCATAATCTCTAAGTTTCCTAAAGACCTTACCTTTTGGTTAAAAAAGCCTATTTTTAGCATAAAACTACATATCCCTGCTCCTTAACACACACAGACTCTTTCTTCCTTCCTCTTGTTATTTTTGCCAAAATAACATTACTTTTTTGGGGCACTGTGAATGCTTTCAATGGAGTAACAAAAAGGCCATGTACATACAAAGGGCATCCAAAAATTTCATGAAAGTTGCATATTAGTTTAAAAAGTAATCATGGTTTTAAATTTTTTTGCAGCAAACTAAACTTGTACTTTTTAAAAAAAAATATTTATTTTTTATTTATTTATTTTAATTTGACCAGTGAGGGACAGAATGAGAGAGAGAGAGTAATGGAAAGTGAGAAAGCAAGCCACCAGGTCCAGGACTCAAACTGAGGTCAGCCATGTAGGGGTCTAGCACTCTTAACCACCATGCCACCTGCCAACCCCTAAACTTGTACTTTGATTCCATTTTTTCCATGAATTTTTGAAGTCTCTTCTAGAAGTATCAAAAGAAAAAGCACAAGTGTTACTATGTTGTACTAGATGGCAAAGATATTTATATATGTGTAGACTATTCATCTAAAAAGTCCACAGGTTATTGCATAAAATGAACTTCAAAAAGAATTCACTTTGGAAAAAAATTGCTGATTTCCATTTCTGGCAGTAAGGTAGATTAACCTCTGAACAACCCTCTTGCTGATAACAATACAGAATAAATATAAGAAATAATCTTTTTTAAAAGGAATTATTATATTTTAGTTATGACTTCTTTTTAATTTGCTATAGGGCGTGTGTGCTCACCAGAGAGAGAGAAAGAAAGGAAACAATCACAGGACTTAAACTGTGATTGGCCATGTGGGAGTCTGCTGCCCCAATTATCTCACCATCTACTGACTCAAGAAATAATCTTTTAATATGCATCATTAAGCTAGTAGGCAAGCAATAAATATAGGCTATGAGGCCTGGGTTAAAGACGTTCCTCTAGAAGGGATCTGCATTTACTTCAATTGGCTATTAGAACATAAGCTCCACAAGGGCAGACATTTTTTTTTTCTTTGCTCTGTCCTTTCAATCTTCAGGAGATAGTAGGCAATACTACATATATGGTAGGCAGTCCAAATTATTTACTAATCAATGAGTAAAAAAATCCCCAGAAGAGTCAGATTTTTCACTTTTGGAGTGGAAGGTAATAGCCATGCAAGAAAGAAAGGTAGGAATGATCCATCTAGTAATGGATTAGAGTCACAGACATCATTGTGAACTCTTATTTACATTACTGTTACTACAAGTGGGTCCATCTGGACATACTATAATTATATAGCTGTAGGTGGGTTACTACACACACCCTATATTACCTTGATGCCTGAGTTGAGAGGTCTTGAAGCAATAACACCCCATTTGCAATAAGCATACTCAGCACACAGAGCTTGGTTTCTAATACCACTCTCCTATAAGAGAAACCAGGGATTCTGTTTTTTTTTTTTTTTTTTTTTTTTTTTTTTTTTTTGGTTTTTTTTTTTGGGGTGTTGGCTGGGCCGG
>NW_006159548.1:4340274-4356808 GCF_000334495.1 Tupaia belangeri chinensis | reverse complement strand
CACGGTGTTTTTTTTTTTTTTTTTTTTTTTTTTTTTTTTTTTTTTTTGAGGTTTTTGCTATAGGGTATGTGCGCTGGCCAGACAGACAGAGAGACAGAAAGTGAGAAATCACCCCCTGGGGGGATGGCCACACCACAAACCCTTCTCCCCCATTCTCCTCTCGGGATCTTGGGCACGCATGCACATGCACCCAGTGTGAGTTTAAGCCACCAGGTCTGGGACTCGAACCGCAGTCGACTACGTGGGAGTCCAGTGACATAGCCATTATGCTAACTGCTGGTCCCCAAGAAACCAGGGATTCTTGAAGAACTGGATGATTCTAGGACTGAGCAGAAAATATTTAAGAGAAGCCTGAAGCATCCTGTCATGCCAGAAACTAAGAAGTACAAAGAGAAACACCCTAACACTCGCAATGATGGGGATGAGTTAAAGGAACCCAGAAACCAACTGAAAGAGCCTACAGTGGTCAAATCTGGAATAATATGAGCAACAAAATAACGTAACATGGGGGTTATAACTCAAAAAAGTATAAAATACGTATCCGTGAATCTATAGCGATACATTAAATGAATAAATAAATGAGAAAGATGAGAGGTGAGACACAACTTCTCATTCTTGTATGGGCTGCATGGGTAACTTTCTTTCAAAGACCAAAGTATGGCAGGAGGGGGAATAAGTTTACAAGGAGCAACCTGACAAATGCCACCAGAGTCAAGTAATCAATGTTAATATCAATGGTAATAAGTAATGTTGTATGTTCTCTAGACGAGATGTGATAAGAATGGCATTTTACTTGTATAATTCCCCCACCCTCAACACACACCCAAACTCCTAACTCCAGTCTAATCATGAGAGAAACTTGAGACAAACCTTGATGGAGGGATGTTTTTACAAATACTCCTTTAAACTGTCAGGTCACCAAAAGCAAGTCAAAGTCTGAGTAAATATCCCAGTCAAGAGGAGCCAAATGACCATGAGGACAAATGGTAATGTTGCATCCTGGATGAAACCTTAGAATAGAAGGACACATTAAATTAAAACTAAAGAGTTCTGAATAAAGTAAAGGCTCTGGTTAACAATAATGCACAGTGTTGGCTTCTGAGTTGTGACAAATGTATTTATCAATGTATCATTTTACAATAGGGGAAAGTGAGTGTGAGGCAAGTGACAACTCCATTATCTTTTCAATTTCTCAGTAAATCTCAAACTCTACTAAAATAAAACATTTATTTTAAAAAGGACTTAAGAGGAAAAAACTTAGGCAAAAACAACAGTTTTTAAAACAACAGTTCTTAAGCATACACATTTTGTGATTAAACTATTTTTAAAAAATAAAGGATTACTGTAAAATTCAGGATACTTGTAGCTTTTAGAGGAAAAAGAGAGTTAAGGAGAGTCTGCTCTCTTAAACACAACCCTGACCGATTCAAAGTTGGGTCTAAATAGACTATAACAATTTGAAAATAAAATTAAGATGTATAGTCTTCCCCATTTTTTCTTAACTAAAAATGTAGTTCATAAAATTATTTACTAATTGATTGCAGAAGCTTTTTAAAAATTACTTTTGCTTTTATTTTAAAGCAGTGATGGGGATTGAATTATCCTAAAAGACTAAGAATGAAAGATAACAACAGATGGAAATACAGAACTGAGAGAAAAGATGGTGGAAATTCTCAACAATTTTATGGGTATACTTTGCTTGGGGACTTTCTTCAGATATGGAATCTAAGGTGAGAACCCTGAGAGAGCAGAACCCTTCAAGAGTCTAAATAGCTAACGGGGTCTAGATTTAATCAGGAATCTAGCAGCCGTTTGCTGACTAGGGTTGCTCAGGTACTGTGTGTCCTGGAAATCCACAAACTAAACTCTTAACAGTCTGTTTATTACCCAATAGAACTACTAATGCATCATCCAATCAGGAATGAACACTCTGACTCCTTCATTTGCATAAAAGAGTTAAATGGGAACCTGGGTGGAAACATTTCCTCTGTAAAACCAGCACCTTCCTTGAAGCTTGTGTTTAGTCCAGAGGCTACATCATCCCGGTTTTGCAAACTATTAGGAGAAAAGTTGCAGATTGTTAGATGTAGTCTCCTTTACTCTCCAATTTCTTTTCAAGGGATTTTCTTTCTTTTTGTTTTAGATATTTTTGCCTTACGGTGTGTGCACTCCTGGAAGAAGGGGACACAATGGAGGGGGGTCAGAGAGTGGGAGGGAAAGTGAGACCCTCCTCCCCCTCAAGAGGAAGAACCAGTCTCATTCCCTTCTCTTCCCTTTTCCTCCTGGGATCTTGGACATGCACAGCACACATTCTCGGTGTGAGTTTCAAGCCACCAGGTTCAGGAATCGAACGTCTATCCTCCACGTGGGAGTTCAGTGATGTAACCTATACCACCTACTGGAACAGGAATTTTCTTAACACTTGGAAATTTTGCTTCCAGATAGATAACGTAGACATACTTTTTCTTTTTTTATCTTGCTAAGTGCAATTCCATTTTCTGGACATTATAAATAAAATAAACAAAAAGTTTGAAACACGCAGTACGTGGACTGGGGATTTGGCAACACAAGGAATAACATGGACAAATTCCCTGGCTTCTCTTTTTGCTTTATATGCCCTAGACTTTGAGTTGAAGGATCTGGCAACCCCAAAGCACCAATGGGTGCAGATAAAATCTAAATCAAAACAAAAACCCTAACAAAAGCCTGTACTCTCTAAGGAACAAAGTAGAAAAGAGGCACCAAAGCCAGATAGAACACTTTTAGTTAATAGTCACTCTACTTCAGCCAAATCCCACAGAAAAGCTCATACATGGCAGGAAGATTTTTGTTACAGGGTCCATGCACTCACCAGAGACACACACAGAGAGAGACAGAGAGACAGAAAGTGAGAAATCACTACAGGTGTTGGCCACACCACAATCCCTTCTCCCTTATTCTCTTTTTGGGATCTTGGGCATGCACGCACATGTGCCCAGTGTGTTTTAAGCTGCTGGGTCTGGGACTCGAACTGCAGTCGACTTTATGGCCGTCCAGCGATGTAACCATTATGCTATATGCTGGTCCCAAGGATGGGAACTAAAATAAAAGATTTTAACATAGTTAATGAAGGAAGAATTTGTCATTTCCATGTAGAGGACTGTGAGATACGTGTTTATATTCTGAAAAGGCATGTGTTATCATTGGTTCAGTTAGAGGCACAAAAAACTGTGCATAACTATAGCTCTTTAGGAAGAGAAATAAAAAGAAAACTAACTAAATGCTCAGAAAAGCTAAAACAAAACTAATTTGGAAAGAGATATTTAAAAAGGAAGACATGATGAAGTCAGTGATTTGGCGATTTATAGACTTTACAAAGTTCTTGATTTTAGCCGCCTTTAAATCCATTCCAAAGAAAGATTCAGCTACTTGTAACATTTTGGCTTTTATTTCTGTTATCTAGTTTTATACAATGAGTGATGGTTATAATAAATACATAAATTGAATTCTGTGGCGACAACTGCCTATGGAATACTTGGTGAATTTGTACATAAACCTCCTTGTGTGTAGAATAGTTGAATCTACATTGTTAGCCTTTGAGTAGGGAAATCTAATCCTGACATTCAATGTTATTATCTATGTGTTGACTTATCATTTGTTTCTAGTTGTTTTGTATTCTTTTGCTTCTGTTTATTTCCATTTAATTTTCCTGGTGTAGTATTCCCTTAAATATTTCCTGAATAAATGGTTTAGTTTTTTTCTTTTCTCTTTCCTCCTTCTCCTCCTTCTTCTTTCTTCTCCTTCTCCTTCTTTGCATTTGTTTATCTGGGAATTATTTTATTTCTTCTCATTTGAAGGATAATCTTGCTGAGTATAATACTCTGGCCAGAGATTATCTTTCTTTCAGCATTTTAAATATATCTTCCCATTTATTCTTTGCCTGCAGTGTTTCAATTGAGGAATATATCTAATGGAGTGACCTATGGAAGTAGCTTGGTGTTCCCTTTCTTGCCATTTTTAGAATATTGTCTTTGATTTTCACCAATTTGGTTATGATACGCCTTAGAATCTTCTTATATTATATATATTTGATGTCCTTTGTTTTTCTGGATTTGGATGTCCGCATGCCTTTCTATATTTGAAAAGTTTTCAGCTAATATCATGAAAGAGATTTTCTATGCCTTTACCTGTCTCTTTGCCTTCTGGAATATCTATTATGTAGCTATTCAGCTATTTAATGGGTTCTAGGATTTCCTGTATATTGTCCTGATTTTTTTTCCAGAACGATTTGCAACCTTGTCACTTAATTCAACAGCCTGAAAGACCCTAGGATGATAAAAACCACCTTTCAGCCAACTGGAAACTACATTGGAATGAGACTTTTTTTTTTTAAGAATTATTTATTTTAATTTTATTTATTCATTCATTCAGAGAATCTCTCATACACACACACATACACAAAGGGAAGGAGGGAGGGAGAGAGGGAGAGAGGGAGAGAGGGAGAGAGAGAGGGAGAGAGAGAGAGAGAGAGAGAGAGAGAGAGAGAAAGCCACCAGGTCCAGGACTTGCACTGTGGTCAACCATGTGTGATTGTCCAGTGCCCTAACTACCATGCCACCTGTTGGCCCTGGAGTGAAACATTTTAGTTTCTGTTCTTTCCACAACACTCAACAAATAAAAGTTTTTTTTATAATACTGGGGATATGTCTTGAGGAAGAGCAAAGATATTTGTAACAGGACAAGATAAGAAGTTAGAGGTCTTAGGGAAAACCTGCATTTAAATCAAGAAACTTTCATTCATCCATTTATTTAGTGAATATAATATTGAGTTAGTCCAACATAAATAGCTGCATATAGTAAAAAATATTCCTCTCTTCAAATAGCGTATAGTTCAAAGAAAGAAGTGGGGAATGGGAAATGGAGCCAACATTTAGTGAGTGCCTTCTATATGCCAGATAAGGCATATATATGTCAACCAAAGAGGTAAACTGATTCAAAGTACTGAGAGCAAAAGGATTTATGTGGTCATATGTTCGAGTAATGTATCCAGCATGCAGCATGGGTAAACATACTCAGGTTGACCTGAACATGTCCACCAAGGTCTTAACAATCCTCAAGCAGCTTTTAATGACAAAAACTACAAGTAGGAGGGGAGCAGGATAGAGAAGAGTATACAATTATTGATACTTGGGTCAATAATAAGAGTGATGTGGGAACCAGCAGTTAGTGTAATGGCTATGTCGCTGGACTCCCACGTAGTCGACCGCAGTTTGTGTCCCGGACTCGGTGGCTTAAAACTCACTCCAGGTGCGTGGGCATGTGTGCCCAGGATCCCAGGAGGAGAATGGAGGAGAAGGGATTGCGGCGTGACCATCCCCCCTGGGGGGTGATTTCTCGCTTTCTGTCTCTATGTCTCTCTCTGTCTGTCTGGTGAGCGCACGCACCCTATAGCGAAAAATAACTCTCAAAAAAAAAAATAATAATAATAAGGGTGATGTCAGCCCAGGGTTTGTTGTCCTGATTTTTAATGGTTATTCATCCCTTTGTTTTGGTTGCTTCGACTAAGTCAGAGACTTTTGTTTTCTAGGTCAGAGATTCTTTCTTCTACATGGTCTAATCTGCTGATACTCTTGAGGAAAGTATGATTTACTGTATTATTTATTTCCAGAAGTTCTATTTGATTCTTTTTCAGTGTCTGTCTCTTATGGAGTTCCTCCTTCAAATCATGGAAGGATTTTTTCATCTCCTGGAATTGGTTGTCTATTTTCTCTTGCATCTTGTTGAGTTTTGTCACAATGAATGTTCTGAATTCTCTTTCTGACATTTTTGTGATCTCTTGAGTTTTATCCATTGTTGGTGAGGAGTTATTATGTTCCCTTGAGGGAGAGGTTTTTCCTGTTTTTCTCCTATTTCTTGGGGCTCTGCTTTGATTTTTAGTCATCTAGTGATATATTCATTTTTTTCTACTTCTAGGGAATATGTTTCTGTAGTTGTGTGTTCATGCCTTTCCCTGTGTTATATGTTACTCTTTCCTGTGAGTGGGAATGTGGAATCCACAGGAGGAGTTTTGAGTTCATGTTTTCAAAGGAAAATTTCTCTCCTTTTATTGCTAGAGGAGTTGTGGAGAGAGAAATCTTCTAGAGTCTCCTGTCTTTAAATGTTTGATTCCTGTATATCCAAACCTTTCTGCTCCTGAAGTGTCTGGAGGTTGAGCAGTATAGGTACAATATAAGGTGGTAGATCACATCATGTGGCACTTGTGTGCCATGCAAACCAGATAAGCCCCTTCTTCCCTACAGCAAGCTGGGCAGGGATCCCTGATGAACTCAAGTTGAGCAGTTTGGGCCTCCCTGTTGCTCCTGAATGGGTGAAGGGCTTAGCAACATCAGCATACATGGGGTAGCAGCTCCTACCTTCTATCCTTTTATTTCTGGGATGGCAGAAAACAGGTGTTGATTCTTGAAGGTCAGAGCAAGGTCAGAGTAGCCCCTCCTCCACCAGAGAAGGCTGGGCAGGAGATGCCAGCTCAAATCAAACAGCTTGGGCCTCCCTGTTGTTCCTCCTATCTCTTCTATCTCCTATTCTAAAAAGATCTTAGAGCAGCAAACATAAAAATACTTCAAGGAACATTAAGAACACAGTTGAAATAAATGAAAATGAGAAAGTCTTAGTAAATAGATAAAAATTCGGCAAAAAATCCCCAGAATATATAAAGAAAATCCAAGTGGAAATTTTAGAACTAAAAGATGCAATAACTGACATTAAAAAAAATGCTCTTTACTTGGGTTCAGGAGCAGAATAAATGGGGCAGAGGAAAGAATCAGTGAACTATTGGTTAGAAGTTGCCAAGTCTAAACAAGTCTAAAACAGATCTCTTGCCACCAAAAATAATAAATAAAAGTTAAGGCAAGAGACAGAGCCTCATGGACCTGAGATCTGTGGAAGCATAAAACAAGATTTAACATTTGTGTCTTCCAAGTCCTGGAAAGAATGGAGAAGAAAAGGTAGAGATGAAAAAAAACATTTGAAGAAACAATGCTAAAATCTTCCCAATTTGGAAAAAGACATAAACTTACACATTCAAGAAGTTGTATCTCAAACATGATAAGCCTAAGATCATTGCAGTCAAATATCTGAAAACTAAAGACGAATGATCATAAAAACAATGAGATCATCAGTACCATTCCCACAAAAGAAAAACAAGTTGAGTGACAAGTACATTGTCATAAACCATGGAGACTAGAAGTCAGTGAGACAAGATTTTTCTGGTACATACTGAAAGTGAAGATAGAACTTAATTCTTAAGGAAGTATACTTCAGAAATGAAAGGAAAATCAAATTTTTCCAAAGTAAGAGAAAACCAAGAAAATGTGTTGCCAGTAAATCCATCTGAAAAGAATGGCTAAAACAAGGCCTCTAGATGCTAGAAGTGGCATGGTGGTTAAGATACTGGACTCCCACATGGCCAACCATGGTTAGAGTCCCAGTCCTGGTGGTTTTATTTCTCACTTTCTCTCTCTTTCTCTCTCTCTCTCTTTTTCTCTCTCTCCCTGTTGAGGGCACGTGCCTTGTAGCAAAATTAAAAAAAGAAATATCAAATAAAATAAAATAAATAGTTCTATTTTAAAAAGAAAGGCTTTGGGGCCAGCAGATAGCATAATGGTTACATTGCTGGACTCCCATGTAGTAGAACAAGGGTCAAGTCCTGGACCCAGTGGCTTAAAATTCATGCCAGGCACCTGTCCTGTGTGCCCAAGATTCCAAAAGGAGAATGGAGGAGACGGGATTGTGGCATGGCCGTCCGCTCTGCGGTGATTTCTCATTTTCTATCTTTCTGGCAAGTGCATGTATCCTATAGCAAAAATCTCATAAAAAGAAAAAAAAATAAAGAAAGAAAGGCCTCTAAAGAGAAAGTGAGTGATAAAAGAAGGAAAAGTTGTATCTTGGTATGTGTTACATGGACATAGGAAAAAATGTGTATTCTGTTGTAGTTGGGTGAATGTTCTATAAATATTAGATCCTATTGTTTATTGGTGCTTTTGAATTTTTATATTTTTGATGAATTTCTGTCTGGTAGTTTGAGCAATACAGATAGAAAATTAAAATTACATTACCTGTTAATAATAACTTAAAAACATACAATAGTTATGTGTAAATGTAATAAAACACATATAAGACTTTTGTACTGAAAACTATAAAACAGTGCTAAAAGAAATCAAAGGTGTAAATAAATAAAGGAACATAATATTTATAAATTGAAAGACTCAAGATAGTACAGATATCAGTGTTCTCAAAACTAATATGCAGGTTTAATGCACTTACTATCAAAATTCTAAGAAGGTTGTTTTTGAGATACTGACACGATTATTCAATAATTTATATGGAAAGGCAAAGTAACTAGAATGACTTAAACGATTTTGAAGAGGAGGAATTAATGCGGAAAAAATAACTTTACTTGATTTAAATACGTATTATATAGCTTGAGTATGGAGAAGTAGTGGGGCTGGCAGGTTGCATGGTGTTTAAAGGTGCTGGACTCCCACATGGAAGAGCACGGTTCAAATCCTAGACTTGGAAGCTTGCTTTTTCACTTTCTCTTTCTCTCCCTCCCTGATCAAATTAAAATAAAAAAATAAAGTTAAATAAAATAATTATTTTTCAAAAAAGAATTGGTAGAGGGATAGATGCAAAGATCAATAAAGCAAAATAAAAACTCAGGAATATCCTGAACAAATATGCTCAATAATTTATTTCTTTTCTTTATTGTGATTAAATGACATACATAAAATTTACTATCTTAATTGTTTTGAAAAGATTATTTAATTTTATTTATTATTATTTTAAAATTTGCTATAGGGCACATATACTTACCAGAGAGAGACAGAAAGAAAGAGAGAGAGAGAGAGAGAGAGAGAGAGAGAGAGAGAGAGAAAGGGAGAAAGCAAACAGCCAGATCCAGGACCCAAACTATGACTGGCCATGAGGGAGTCCAGTACCTTAACTATCATCGACTGGCCCTATCTTAACTAATTTTCGGTGTTCAGTTCAGTCTACTACGTACATTCACATGTTATGCCACCATCACTACCATCCATCTATAGAATTCGTCTTACTCTGCAAAATGGAAATTCTATTTGCCAGTAATTCCTCACTTTCACCTCTCTTGTCTCCTGGCAACCACCATTCTGCTTTCTGTCTCTATGAATCTGGACATTCTAGACACCTTGCATGGAATCAGGTGGCAGTTTTCCTTTTGTAACTGCATTATTTAACTTACTATAATGTATCAGATTTCATTTGCATTATAGTATGTGTCAGAATTTCCTTGTTTTAAGGCCGAATAATATTCTATAGCATGTATATACCACATTTAATTCATCTATTCATCTGTTTGTGGACATTTGGATTGTTTCTACCTTTTGACTATTGTGAATAATCCTGTCATTATTATGGGTATACAAATATCTGTTTAAGTTCTTGTTTTCAAGTTTTTTTGTTTGTTTGTTTGTTTTTACTGTAGGGCTTGTGTGCTTGCCAGAGAGATAGAGAGAGAGGGAAAGTGAAAAATCACTCCCCAAGAGGGATGACCATGCTGCTGCAATCCCTTCTCTAGTCTTCTCTCAGTATTTTGGGCATGCACACATGTACATCTGGCATGATTTTCCTAGTTGCCAAGTATGGCATTTTAACTACACGTTTGGTCATGTGGCATTTGAATTACACATCTGGCCACCTCCACACCACCTGGTGGTCTGGCAATTTAATTTTTACATTTTGCTTTTATATCTAAATTTATTCATTTTTTTTCCTATGAGAGAGAGAGACAGACAGACAGACAAAAAGGTAGGTACCCTTAACAAGGTTTTAATGTCATGATCCACCCCCAGTTTCAGCCAGCCTAGATCATGAACATGTGCTAGGCATGCTCAGAGGAGTCACAAGATAAGAACCTGGGACTTTTCATAAGTCCAGCTGCACCACCACTGTGCCATCATCCAACCCCAGTTTTTACTGTTTTTGAGAAATTGTCATACTACTTTCCATAGTGGCTGCATCATTTTACATTACCACTAACCACACTAGGGTTTCAATGTCTTCATATCTTTTTTTGGTTATTAGTTTGTTTTAGATTTGCTAAAGAGTGAGTGTGCTCACTAGAGAGAGAGGAACAGAGAGAGAGAAAGAGAAAGTGACAAATTACCCCTTAGGTGAGATGGCCATGCAACAATCCCTTCTCCTTCATTCTCCTCTTGAGACTTTTGGGCATGCACACATGCTCACTTGGCATGATTTTCAAGCCACCAGGTCCAGAACTCAAATCATGCAGTTGGCCATGTGAGACTCAGCCATCTTAATCTCCACGACCCCTGCTGGCCCCCAATATCTTCACATCTTTAGCAACACTTGCTTTCTTTTTCTTTTCTTTATAATAGCATTCTAATGAGTGTGAAGTGGTATCTTATTTTGGTGTTGTTTTGCATTTGTTATCTATGTGCTTGCTGGTCATTTGTGTATCTTCTTTGCAAAAGTGTCTATACACATCCTTTGTTCAGTTTTAGATAATTTGTTTCTTGTTGAGTTGTAGGAGTTCTTTATATATTCTGGATATTAACCAATCAGATATTATTTCCTTCTATTCCATGGGTTAACTTTTCACTCCACTTATTGCATTCTTGCCCACCTGTCATTTTATTTATGATAGAAATGTATGTGCATGTACAAGAGAAAGAAAATGAGAGAAACAGCCTCAACAGGGCCTCATCATGCCACAGCCTTCCAGCTCCTCAGGACTTGAGTGCCCTCACTTCCACTCAGTGTGTTTTCGAGGTGACTCAGGGATCTGAACCTGCAGCTGGCCATGTGGTTTCTGGCCTTGCTTGTAGGCTACTTGCCATACTGCTGCACACAGTAGCTGGGTCCCAAATGATTTTTGACAAGGAAGCAAAAGCAATCAGTGGAGGAAAGACAGACTTTACAGCCAATGGTGCTGGAGCAATACAACATTCACTGGCACAAAAATGAACTCAACCTAAATCTCACACCTCAGGGGCGTAGTGGTTCAGGTACTGGACTCCTATATGGTCAATTGCAGTTCAAGTCCTGGACCTGGTGGTTTGAAAATCATGCCAGGCATGTGTGTGTGTGTTCCCAAAATCTCAGGAGGAGAATGGAAGAGAAGGGATTGCAGCATGGTCATCCCTTCTGGGGGTGGTTTCTCATTTTCTCTCTTACCATCTTTCTTTATCTCTCTTTAGCAAGCACTTGAACCCTATCACAAAATTCTTTTTAAAAAATCACACCTTATTTAGAAAATAACTCAAAATGTATCACAGGTTTAAACTTAAAACTATCAATCATAGAATAAAAAAGAAACAGGAGGATATCTTTGAAGTCTGGGACTAGGCACAGAGTTGTTAGAGTGCACACCAAAAGTAAAATTTGTCAAAGGAAAAGCTGATAAATTGGACTGTATCAAAATGTGAAACTTCTGCTATGTTAAATGTTCTATGAAGAGGACAAAAAACAAGCTACGCCCTGGATAGGGTCAGTCTCCAACTCTGCAGAACTCAGAGGCCACCACAAGAGGGCACGCTTATTCCAGCTATTACATGGGCAGAAGGGAACAGGTACACAGAGCCCCTTGAGACAAGAACATGGCAGTAGGTGGAAAACATACTGTTCTGAAAACAAGTTTAATTGAATGTTTGATTTGGGGAATATATTTGTGATGAACTTTTCTTCTTCGACTGTAAATCAGTTGATAATTATTAGGAAAATCAAGTAAGTGAACGATTGTCTTGATTGGGGCTCCATCTTTAAAAAAACAAAAACAAAACAAAATAAAAAACCAGGAAATTTCACCTTTACTTCCTGTGGGATGCTCTTTCTATAGCAGCTTACATATACACAAGTATTTGAAAGTTACAGAAAAACAGGTATCAGATGTCCAATTGGATGTGAAGCTGATTCACATGCCTTCCATGCATATTTATAAAGCAAGTGGTCTTAAAGAGAATTATGTACCAAACTTTGGCAGTTTCAGTTAGATCAGGGTTATAAAATAGGGTCAGAAATGAGAGGGATTGTTGGAGAAAGAATGTGGCTGTGAGACTGGTAAAAAGAATTAGTTGTGGCCCTACTGTAAGTCCCCATCTTCTTTCCATTTACGGACTGGGTAATGGGATTTCTATCGCCCAAATTCTACTCAAGAAATAGACTGCAGAGATCAAAAATACAATGAGATACCTTTTGATTCCAGTCAGAATGGTTATGATAAAAAAAAAAAAGAATACCAAGAACTGGCAAGGCCACGGTGAAAGGGGAATCCTCCTCAAAAACCTACAAATAGAATTACCGTATGATCCAGTAATTCCACTCCTTGGTATTTACCCAAAGCACTCAGCCAGAAAGACACTTGCTTTTCCATGTTTATTGCAGCTTTATGCATAATCATGAAGGCATGGAACCAATGTAAGTGCCCAAGAACTGATGACTATTTAAAAAATTTGCAGCACATGTGCACAATGGAGTCTTATTGAGCCCTAGGAAAAATGAGACACTGTCACTTGTTTCAAAATGGTCAATATGGAAGACCTACCGCTAAGTGAAGCCAGACTTTGAAAGAAAAACATTACATATCCCCACTGAGTATATACTGAATGTCTACACCCTATAGCAGAAGTGGAAGGTCTGGAAATCATGATCCTAGGGAGAATAGATGTAGATGCCAGTCTGTATGGGAGAGGAGGATGGTAGAAGGTGAGTGAGAGGGACAAAAGAAGAAAGACTTAACAGACCCAAGACTGTAAAATTACATATGAAAAATTATGTACTTGGTAATGTCCTTGACTTGATCGTCAAAAATAAGAAAATAAAATTAATAAAAGGAAAGAAATAGACTGTAGGAAGCTATGAAGCTATGAAGCTATGAAATGGGTTTTTTCCACAGAGGAATGGGGCCCACAATACGGCCAGATAGCTAAAAGGGACGCAGGACTGGATTTGATTCCCTATCATCATGAAATCCAGAGGAGGGAAAGTGCCCAGTTCTCTTGCAAAAACTTTTGCCTTAAGACATAATTAAATTTTATTTGCAACTCAGACAAACCTTATTTTACTAGCCCTTCTAAAAAATGCACTCCCTCCCCAGTCTCTATCATTTTGTAAAGCTCTGTTTCTCTACTTAGCAATTATTATATGACATTTTATTATTTGTGTTGGATTATTATCAGACTACCCATGAGGACAAGGGTCAGGATAGTTTTATTCTGTGAGCAACTAGAAGAATCCTAACACTTAAGAACACTCAAACGATATTTATTATATTGATTGATTAATTAAGCCATTGATTTTTGAGAAAGTAAATACGTAGTATACAGCATTGGATGCGGAGTTGTGGATTCTAGATTAAAGTTTTCCCACTATTTAGTTGTATGGATTTGGACAAATAACTTTATATTTCTGACCCTCTCTTTTTTTCACTTTCAAAAAATCTTCAAGGTAAGTCAATGCCCTGAAATTCTATGATGTCTAGGCCACATATCAATCTCTAATATATGATAACAATTTTATTTCCTTTCATTATATATAAGAATGTTATGAGTTTTTGTGCCTCTTTTGGATATATTGAGACATCTGTTAGACTTTCCTTCTCTCTTTTTCTTTGTTTCTTCCTTTATTAACGTTTCATGGGCCATCTTTCTGTGCCAAGTATTATGTCAGGTACTTGTGAGACAGTTAATTCGGACATTTCCTCTGCTCACAGCAGGCTCAGAATTTGAAACAGAAGGCAGAAGTATAAACTAATTAATTAGAATATAGTTTTAAAAGTATATAAACAAAAAATCTGTGGGGCCAGCAGATGGCATGGTAGTTAGGGTACTCAACTCCCACATAACCAACCATGGTTCAAGTCCTGAACCTGGAGTCTTGTTTTCTCACTTTCTCTGTCTCTCTCTGGTGAGCACATATGTCTGGTAGCAAATTGAAAAAAAAATAATTTTTTAAAAAGTGCAATATACAGTGGTAGGGATTACTCTGGGAACTCAAGGTAGAGTAAGAGAGGGAAATTGGATGATATACCTTTTCTGAGCCCTGCAGAAAGGGAAGAGGGTGGAGAAGGGAAGAGGAGGAGAGGGAAGGGGATGGTGGTAGTTGTGGAGGTGTATGTCCAGAGGAATAAATGAAGAACAACCAGTCCCCTCACCTGTTGAATTGGAAGTCGTTGGCAATATTCCTCATTGTAGTTTTGGTGGGATGGGAAGTATAAAACTAAAAGGCAGTGAATTGGAGAATGACTCTGAAGATTGGAAGGGGAGATCTTTTAGGAAAGTCTGGGAAATATAGGCAAGAACTATGTAAGAAAAATGGGTCAGATAGAGATGTGAGAGCCCTCATTAAGGAGATGGCAGGGGAATGAGGTCCCAAGTGTAGCTCTACCCAAGGAGGAAGGGAGCTCGTCTTCTTCTGGGATGAAGAGGAGAGAAAAAGTGGAGAAGGGGACTCCAGACTTGGGGTACTTTTTGGATACAGTTAGTTATTTACAATCTGTATTCCCTGGTAAAATAAATTTTAAGCTCACATGCTAAGCTTAAGGGAGCGAAGAGTAGAAGATCTGAGGCTGTGAACCATTGAAATAGCCTTTCAACATGAATTATTACCACTGAAGTCCATTGAGTGACTAATACCAGATGAGATAGTGCTTCTGTTGACCATTATATTCTCCATATAATGGGTTATTTATTTTTGATGATTCCTGTCTTTATCATGGGCTGTTCACAAGCACTAAATTGTGTGTGGGCTTGTTCTTATTTCCAAGGCTAATTATTGTTAATATTCTTTTGCTGTTTTTACGTTGTAATAAGGAAGCATAATAAACAATGATGCTGAGAACAGTAGGCTCAGCATATCGGAGTCACAGATGCACATTCGTCAGCTGAAGCACTTCTCCTGTCAGGTAAGCAGGTACACTTATCTATATTGCTTAGTGCCATCTTAATGAAATCTACAGGGATTTGCCTACGTGCACGCATTTAGTAAACATTCAGTATTACCTACTCTATATCAGCATTCTGACAGTCAATGAGGATACAGCAATAGAAAACCCAGTCCTCCTTAGTGAGGAGCAAATACTTTTGTGGCTGTGGATCCAAGGATTTATCCAACACATCAACTGAATTTCCAAGAGTAAAATGAAATGTTACAAGTGGATCAGGTAAACCATGTGGAATAACCTTATTTCATTTTATTTGGATTCTGTAATATTGGTGGTGCTGCTGCTGAATTGCAAATCACTAAGACTCTTAAGTTACTAAATGGCATTTGGTGCCCTAGAAGTAAAAAAACAATGTGAAAAGGAAACAGCCTCTTATATACAGCTTTAATCCTGACCCTCTGCTCTTAACCTTTAAATGACCATTCCATGCACGAGTCTGACATTTATTTTAGTCATTGCCTCATCTATCCCCCTGAGCGCTCTGTAAGTAGGAAGGATTGTAAATATTGGGTGCTTCCTGACCTCCTGCCATTGGCCTCTGGGGGGCATTGTTGCCCTTTTCTACCCATCTATGTCTGCAACTCCACCGGAAAAGAAGGTAATTCGTGTACAATAATAAAGGAAATCTTGTAGGAAATTTTGACTTTATTGCAATCTTAAGGACCTGGGGTAATTGTCATTTCTTCTTTATTTTTAGTATTGAAGTAGTTATTTCTTCTTATACTATTTATTTTTCAGACATTGAAGTTGGTGATAAGTTGTATTGACAATAATTTCCAAAACACATTTCATAATTCTTTCCTTCCTTTTCCCTTCCTTCTTTCCTTCCTTTTTCTTCTCTCTCTCCTTCTGTTCTCCTTTTCATTCTCTCCTTTCCCTTTTTCCTCCCTTCATGTGTTTGTTTATTCCACAAATATTCACTCAGCACTTTTTCTGCCTTAGATTTTGTGTTAGATTTTGAAGATACAAAGTGTAACAAGGAATAATCTTTACTCTCAAGAACCATAAAGTCTGGAGAGAGACAGACAATACAGGCAACGATTGCATCATGGTGCGTTTAAGGTTGTGATTGCTGAAGACCCAGGCAACCAAGAGAATAGATGAATCTTCTAGGACAGTGTGAAGGTCTGATGAGACTGCCTTTGAACTGATTTGTTATGGATGAGCACGAGTTAATCAGGTGAAACTGGGAAGAAGGAACAAAGAAATCTTAACTATAAATTTAGTTCTTGGTTTACTTCCTTGCTACATAGGAAATTAATCAAATAATTACAGTAAGCTTACTATATCATCTGCTGAAAAGGACGAAGAATAAATTATGCTTTTTCTCTATACTCCTCTTTGAAACTTTGACTTCCTTTGCCATCTATCAAGTCAAATTCCAACTGAGGATTTCTGGAGTACTACATACCTTATTTTATGATCAATAAGTCTGCAATGAGATGGTGTGTGATTTTATTCTTTTTTTTTTTTTTGAGAGATTTTCACTGTAGGGCGCGTGCGCTCGCCAGACAGACAGAGAGAGACATAGAGACAGAAAGCGAGAAATCACCCCCCAGG
>NW_006159548.1:4301014-4336666 GCF_000334495.1 Tupaia belangeri chinensis | reverse complement strand
AGAAAGAAAGAGAGAGAGAGAGAGAGAGAGAGAGAGAGAGAGAGAGAGAGAGAAAGGGAGAAAGCAAACAGCCAGATCCAGGACCCAAACTATGACTGGCCATGAGGGAGTCCAGTACCTTAACTATCATCGACTGGCCCTATCTTAACTAATTTTCGGTGTTCAGTTCAGTCTACTACGTACATTCACATGTTATGCCACCATCACTACCATCCATCTATAGAATTCGTCTTACTCTGCAAAATGGAAATTCTATTTGCCAGTAATTCCTCACTTTCACCTCTCTTGTCTCCTGGCAACCACCATTCTGCTTTCTGTCTCTATGAATCTGGACATTCTAGACACCTTGCATGGAATCAGGTGGCAGTTTTCCTTTTGTAACTGCATTATTTAACTTACTATAATGTATCAGATTTCATTTGCATTATAGTATGTGTCAGAATTTCCTTGTTTTAAGGCCGAATAATATTCTATAGCATGTATATACCACATTTAATTCATCTATTCATCTGTTTGTGGACATTTGGATTGTTTCTACCTTTTGACTATTGTGAATAATCCTGTCATTATTATGGGTATACAAATATCTGTTTAAGTTCTTGTTTTCAAGTTTTTTTGTTTGTTTGTTTGTTTTTACTGTAGGGCTTGTGTGCTTGCCAGAGAGATAGAGAGAGAGGGAAAGTGAAAAATCACTCCCCAAGAGGGATGACCATGCTGCTGCAATCCCTTCTCTAGTCTTCTCTCAGTATTTTGGGCATGCACACATGTACATCTGGCATGATTTTCCTAGTTGCCAAGTATGGCATTTTAACTACACGTTTGGTCATGTGGCATTTGAATTACACATCTGGCCACCTCCACACCACCTGGTGGTCTGGCAATTTAATTTTTACATTTTGCTTTTATATCTAAATTTATTCATTTTTTTTCCTATGAGAGAGAGAGACAGACAGACAGACAAAAAGGTAGGTACCCTTAACAAGGTTTTAATGTCATGATCCACCCCCAGTTTCAGCCAGCCTAGATCATGAACATGTGCTAGGCATGCTCAGAGGAGTCACAAGATAAGAACCTGGGACTTTTCATAAGTCCAGCTGCACCACCACTGTGCCATCATCCAACCCCAGTTTTTACTGTTTTTGAGAAATTGTCATACTACTTTCCATAGTGGCTGCATCATTTTACATTACCACTAACCACACTAGGGTTTCAATGTCTTCATATCTTTTTTTGGTTATTAGTTTGTTTTAGATTTGCTAAAGAGTGAGTGTGCTCACTAGAGAGAGAGGAACAGAGAGAGAGAAAGAGAAAGTGACCTTCATTCCCTTAGGTGAGATGGCCATGCAACAATCCCTTCTCCTTCATTCTCCTCTTGAGACTTTTGGGCATGCACACATGCTCACTTGGCATGATTTTCAAGCCACCAGGTCCAGAACTCAAATCATGCAGTTGGCCATGTGAAACTCAGCCATCTTAATCTCCACGCCCCCTGCTGGCCCCCAATATCTTCACATCTTTAGCAACACTTGCTTTCTTTTTCTTTTCTTTATAATAGCATTCTAATGAGTGTGAAGTGGTATCTTATTTTGGTGTTGTTTTGCATTTGTTATCTATGTGCTTGCTGGTCATTTGTGTATCTTCTTTGCAAAAGTGTCTATACACATCCTTTGTTCAGTTTTAGATAATTTGTTTCTTGTTGAGTTGTAGGAGTTCTTTATATATTCTGGATATTAACCAATCAGATATTATTTCCTTCTATTCCATGGGTTAACTTTTCACTCCACTTATTGCATTCTTGCCCACCTGTCATTTTATTTATGATAGAAATGTATGTGCATGTACAAGAGAAAGAAAATGAGAGAAACAGCCTCAACAGGGCCTCATCATGCCACAGCCTTCCAGCTCCTCAGGACTTGAGTGCCCTCACTTCCACTCAGTGTGTTTTCGAGGTGACTCAGGGATCTGAACCTGCAGCTGGCCATGTGGTTTCTGGCCTTGCTTGTAGGCTACTTGCCATACTGCTGCACACAGTAGCTGGGTCCCAAATGATTTTTGACAAGGAAGCAAAAGCAATCAGTGGAGGAAAGACAGACTTTACAGCCAATGGTGCTGGAGCAATACAACATTCACTGGCACAAAAATGAACTCAACCTAAATCTCACACCTCAGGGGCGTAGTGGTTCAGGTACTGGACTCCTATATGGTCAATTGCAGTTCAAGTCCTGGACCTGGTGGTTTGAAAATCATGCCAGGCATGTGTGTGTGTGTTCCCAAAATCTCAGGAGGAGAATGGAAGAGAAGGGATTGCAGCATGGTCATCCCTTCTGGGGGTGGTTTCTCATTTTCTCTCTTACCATCTTTCTTTATCTCTCTTTAGCAAGCACTTGAACCCTATCACAAAATTCTTTTTAAAAAATCACACCTTATTTAGAAAATAACTCAAAATGTATCACAGGTTTAAACTTAAAACTATCAATCATAGAATAAAAAAGAAACAGGAGGATATCTTTGAAGTCTGGGACTAGGCACAGAGTTGTTAGAGTGCACACCAAAAGTAAAATTTGTCAAAGGAAAAGCTGATAAATTGGACTGTATCAAAATGTGAAACTTCTGCTATGTTAAATGTTCTATGAAGAGGACAAAAAACAAGCTACGCACTGGATAGGGTCAGTCTCCAACTCTGCAGAACTCAGAGGCCACCACAAGAGGGCACGCTTATTCCAGCTATTACATGGGCAGAAGGGAACAGGTACACAGAGCCCCTTGAGACAAGAACATGGCAGTAGGTGGAAAACATACTGTTCTGAAAACAAGTTTAATTGAATGTTTGATTTGGGGAATATATTTGTGATGAACTTTTCTTCTTCGACTGTAAATCAGTTGATAATTATTAGGAAAATCAAGTAAGTGAACGATTGTCTTGATTGGGGCTCCATCTTTAAAAAAACAAAAACAAAACAAAATAAAAAACCAGGAAATTTCACCTTTACTTCCTGTGGGATGCTCTTTCTATAGCAGCTTACATATACACAAGTATTTGAAAGTTACAGAAAAACAGGTATCAGATGTCCAATTGGATGTGAAGCTGATTCACATGCCTTCCATGCATATTTATAAAGCAAGTGGTCTTAAAGAGAATTATGTACCAAACTTTGGCAGTTTCAGTTAGATCAGGGTTATAAAATAGGGTCAGAAATGAGAGGGATTGTTGGAGAAAGAATGTGGCTGTGAGACTGGTAAAAAGAATTAGTTGTGGCCCTACTGTAAGTCCCCATCTTCTTTCCATTTACGGACTGGGTAATGGGATTTCTATCGCCCAAATTCTACTCAAGAAATAGACTGCAGAGATCAAAAATACAATGAGATACCTTTTGATTCCAGTCAGAATGGTTATGATAAAAAAAAAAAAGAATACCAAGAACTGGCAAGGCCACGGTGAAAGGGGAATCCTCCTCAAAAACCTACAAATAGAATTACCGTATGATCCAGTAATTCCACTCCTTGGTATTTACCCAAAGCACTCAGCCAGAAAGACACTTGCTTTTCCATGTTTATTGCAGCTTTATGCATAATCATGAAGGCATGGAACCAATGTAAGTGCCCAAGAACTGATGACTATTTAAAAAATTTGCAGCACATGTGCACAATGGAGTCTTATTGAGCCCTAGGAAAAATGAGACACTGTCACTTGTTTCAAAATGGTCAATATGGAAGACCTACCGCTAAGTGAAGCCAGACTTTGAAAGAAAAACATTACATATCCCCACTGAGTATATACTGAATGTCTACACCCTATAGCAGAAGTGGAAGGTCTGGAAATCATGATCCTAGGGAGAATAGATGTAGATGCCAGTCTGTATGGGAGAGGAGGATGGTAGAAGGTGAGTGAGAGGGACAAAAGAAGAAAGACTTAACAGACCCAAGACTGTAAAATTACATATGAAAAATTATGTACTTGGTAATGTCCTTGACTTGATCGTCAAAAATAAGAAAATAAAATTAATAAAAGGAAAGAAATAGACTGTAGGAAGCTATGAAGCTATGAAGCTATGAAATGGGTTTTTTCCACAGAGGAATGGGGCCCACAATACGGCCAGATAGCTAAAAGGGACGCAGGACTGGATTTGATTCCCTATCATCATGAAATCCAGAGGAGGGAAAGTGCCCAGTTCTCTTGCAAAAACTTTTGCCTTAAGACATAATTAAATTTTATTTGCAACTCAGACAAACCTTATTTTACTAGCCCTTCTAAAAAATGCACTCCCTCCCCAGTCTCTATCATTTTGTAAAGCTCTGTTTCTCTACTTAGCAATTATTATATGACATTTTATTATTTGTGTTGGATTATTATCAGACTACCCATGAGGACAAGGGTCAGGATAGTTTTATTCTGTGAGCAACTAGAAGAATCCTAACACTTAAGAACACTCAAACGATATTTATTATATTGATTGATTAATTAAGCCATTGATTTTTGAGAAAGTAAATACGTAGTATACAGCATTGGATGCGGAGTTGTGGATTCTAGATTAAAGTTTTCCCACTATTTAGTTGTATGGATTTGGACAAATAACTTTATATTTCTGACCCTCTCTTTTTTTCACTTTCAAAAAATCTTCAAGGTAAGTCAATGCCCTGAAATTCTATGATGTCTAGGCCACATATCAATCTCTAATATATGATAACAATTTTATTTCCTTTCATTATATATAAGAATGTTATGAGTTTTTGTGCCTCTTTTGGATATATTGAGACATCTGTTAGACTTTCCTTCTCTCTTTTTCTTTGTTTCTTCCTTTATTAACGTTTCATGGGCCATCTTTCTGTGCCAAGTATTATGTCAGGTACTTGTGAGACAGTTAATTCGGACATTTCCTCTGCTCACAGCAGGCTCAGAATTTGAAACAGAAGGCAGAAGTATAAACTAATTAATTAGAATATAGTTTTAAAAGTATATAAACAAAAAATCTGTGGGGCCAGCAGATGGCATGGTAGTTAGGGTACTCAACTCCCACATAACCAACCATGGTTCAAGTCCTGAACCTGGAGTCTTGTTTTCTCACTTTCTCTGTCTCTCTCTGGTGAGCACATATGTCTGGTAGCAAATTGAAAAAAAAATAATTTTTTAAAAAGTGCAATATACAGTGGTAGGGATTACTCTGGGAACTCAAGGTAGAGTAAGAGAGGGAAATTGGATGATATACCTTTTCTGAGCCCTGCAGAAAGGGAAGAGGGTGGAGAAGGGAAGAGGAGGAGAGGGAAGGGGATGGTGGTAGTTGTGGAGGTGTATGTCCAGAGGAATAAATGAAGAACAACCAGTCCCCTCACCTGTTGAATTGGAAGTCGTTGGCAATATTCCTCATTGTAGTTTTGGTGGGATGGGAAGTATAAAACTAAAAGGCAGTGAATTGGAGAATGACTCTGAAGATTGGAAGGGGAGATCTTTTAGGAAAGTCTGGGAAATATAGGCAAGAACTATGTAAGAAAAATGGGTCAGATAGAGATGTGAGAGCCCTCATTAAGGAGATGGCAGGGGAATGAGGTCCCAAGTGTAGCTCTACCCAAGGAGGAAGGGAGCTCGTCTTCTTCTGGGATGAAGAGGAGAGAAAAAGTGGAGAAGGGGACTCCAGACTTGGGGTACTTTTTGGATACAGTTAGTTATTTACAATCTGTATTCCCTGGTAAAATAAATTTTAAGCTCACATGCTAAGCTTAAGGGAGCGAAGAGTAGAAGATCTGAGGCTGTGAACCATTGAAATAGCCTTTCAACATGAATTATTACCACTGAAGTCCATTGAGTGACTAATACCAGATGAGATAGTGCTTCTGTTGACCATTATATTCTCCATATAATGGGTTATTTATTTTTGATGATTCCTGTCTTTATCATGGGCTGTTCACAAGCACTAAATTGTGTGTGGGCTTGTTCTTATTTCCAAGGCTAATTATTGTTAATATTCTTTTGCTGTTTTTACGTTGTAATAAGGAAGCATAATAAACAATGATGCTGAGAACAGTAGGCTCAGCATATCGGAGTCACAGATGCACATTCGTCAGCTGAAGCACTTCTCCTGTCAGGTAAGCAGGTACACTTATCTATATTGCTTAGTGCCATCTTAATGAAATCTACAGGGATTTGCCTACGTGCACGCATTTAGTAAACATTCAGTATTACCTACTCTATATCAGCATTCTGACAGTCAATGAGGATACAGCAATAGAAAACCCAGTCCTCCTTAGTGAGGAGCAAATACTTTTGTGGCTGTGGATCCAAGGATTTATCCAACACATCAACTGAATTTCCAAGAGTAAAATGAAATGTTACAAGTGGATCAGGTAAACCATGTGGAATAACCTTATTTCATTTTATTTGGATTCTGTAATATTGGTGGTGCTGCTGCTGAATTGCAAATCACTAAGACTCTTAAGTTACTAAATGGCATTTGGTGCCCTAGAAGTAAAAAAACAATGTGAAAAGGAAACAGCCTCTTATATACAGCTTTAATCCTGACCCTCTGCTCTTAACCTTTAAATGACCATTCCATGCACGAGTCTGACATTTATTTTAGTCATTGCCTCATCTATCCCCCTGAGCGCTCTGTAAGTAGGAAGGATTGTAAATATTGGGTGCTTCCTGACCTCCTGCCATTGGCCTCTGGGGGGCATTGTTGCCCTTTTCTACCCATCTATGTCTGCAACTCCACCGGAAAAGAAGGTAATTCGTGTACAATAATAAAGGAAATCTTGTAGGAAATTTTGACTTTATTGCAATCTTAAGGACCTGGGGTAATTGTCATTTCTTCTTTATTTTTAGTATTGAAGTAGTTATTTCTTCTTATACTATTTATTTTTCAGACATTGAAGTTGGTGATAAGTTGTATTGACAATAATTTCCAAAACACATTTCATAATTCTTTCCTTCCTTTTCCCTTCCTTCTTTCCTTCCTTTTTCTTCTCTCTCTCCTTCTGTTCTCCTTTTCATTCTCTCCTTTCCCTTTTTCCTCCCTTCATGTGTTTGTTTATTCCACAAATATTCACTCAGCACTTTTTCTGCCTTAGATTTTGTGTTAGATTTTGAAGATACAAAGTGTAACAAGGAATAATCTTTACTCTCAAGAACCATAAAGTCTGGAGAGAGACAGACAATACAGGCAACGATTGCATCATGGTGCGTTTAAGGTTGTGATTGCTGAAGACCCAGGCAACCAAGAGAATAGATGAATCTTCTAGGACAGTGTGAAGGTCTGATGAGACTGCCTTTGAACTGATTTGTTATGGATGAGCACGAGTTAATCAGGTGAAACTGGGAAGAAGGAACAAAGAAATCTTAACTATAAATTTAGTTCTTGGTTTACTTCCTTGCTACATAGGAAATTAATCAAATAATTACAGTAAGCTTACTATATCATCTGCTGAAAAGGACGAAGAATAAATTATGCTTTTTCTCTATACTCCTCTTTGAAACTTTGACTTCCTTTGCCATCTATCAAGTCAAATTCCAACTGAGGATTTCTGGAGTACTACATACCTTATTTTATGATCAATAAGTCTGCAATGAGATGGTGTGTGATTTTATTCTTTTTTTTTTTTTGAGAGATTTTCACTGTAGGGCGCGTGCGCTCGCCAGACAGACAGAGAGAGACATAGAGACAGAAAGCGAGAAATCACCCCCCAGGCGGGATGGTCACGCCGCAATCCCTTCTCCTCCATTCTCCTCTCGGGATCTTGGGCACGCACGCACACGCGCCCGGTGTGAGTTTTAAGCCACCGGGTCCGGGACACGAACCGCAGTCGACTACGTGGGAGTCCAGCGACATAGCCATTACGCTAACTGCTGGTTCCTTGATTTTATTCTTTACATCGTACTGTGGCTCATTCTTTCTAGTACTGTATGGTCCTCTTGTAAGGGTGAACATAAGGCCTATACATAAGTATGATGCATAACCCACGAATGAATATGGGTGTGAATTCCTTCATTTTATTTAACTTTCCAAGGTAGATAAAACTTGATTCTTATTTCCTACGTAGATGACTTATTCCTCCCCAGAAACTTCTGCTTTTGGTAGTTCTGAGATGGGACCTAGACATTTGCTTTAAAAAAAAAAATGAAAAAAAAAAACCCTTTAGTGATTTTCTTATTGAGCCAGTATTGAAAACCCAAGTCGTTGACTATACTTAAGTAGCATCTTGTGGGAAGATTTTAACATACAAAGTCACACAAATTTGACACTAATTCTGTCACATACTAACTATGGGACCAAACCTCTCTGAGTTTCAAATTTGACCTCTGTGTAGTGACATCAGGAATATCTACCTCACAGGTTGGGTGGATTCAATTAAAAAAAAAAAAACAAAAAAAAAACCCCGAAACTTCCTTTCCTAAATCTGAGGTGTGGCCTGACATGTTCAGGGACCAAGGCAACTAAAGCTGTGCTCTAAACCTCATCTTCTATCTAGATCCCCAAAACACTCAGACGAGGTAGGGCAACCTCTGTCCTCTCTCTATCTCTGTCTGTCTGTCTCTTTAAACTTTTTATTTATTAAAAAAAAATTTTAAACCACTTCTTCTCATCTTGGGCCTTTTCTTTCTCTTGCTAATTTCAGAAGCCATTTTAAATCTGCAGTGTAACCTGGCGTGTTCGTGTGGTATGCTAGCATGCCACACAGTTTTCAGTTTTTACCTTTAAAAAAAATTCTTTTTTTTTGTTTCTATTTTTTCCCTTTCTTTTCCTTTTGCTTTTATTATTATTATTATTATTATTTAACCTCACTTTCCCACTCTGCTCTTCAGTCTCCACACACTAAGTGTTTAGACAGGCCTAAGAGTACTGTGGCAAGCTTCTGAATACTCTAAAGTACCCAATGCCTTTTGAACCTACTGCTTTAAGGAAGAAACTTTTTTTTCATAAATCTGAACTCATAATTTCTTTCTGTGGATACCACATTGCAAAATACAGTAGAGGAGAGATTTTGTCATGGAATGACCAGAAACCACAGCAGAGACACAAGAAATATGAGAAACCAATAAAATATCTCTCCCCTAAGTGAAAGAACAATTCTCCCCCATCCACAGACAGTACAGTGGAACTCATAGAAATGTCTGATAGATAATTCAGAATATTCATAGTGACAAAACTAAATGAAATGCAAGAGCTGAGAGATAATAAACTCCAGGAGATGCAGGAGAAAAGAGGCAATGAGTTCCAGGAGATGAGGAAGTTTCTTGCATGATCTGAAGGAGGAAATACACACCGTAAGAAAAATCAAATGGAGTTAGAGATGAAGGCTATAATATAGGAAATCAAAACCTCCCTCGAAAGTATTAAAAGCAGCTTAGTCCATGCAGAATATTGAATCTCAGATGTTGAAGGCCAAAACTCTGACCTAGAAAAAAAAAAAACTGAGAAAATAACCCTCCAGAATGAGACTACTATACGAGAAATACTACATTCCATTAAGAGCCCAGATAATTGGTATCCCAGAAGTTGAAGAAACTAATAACTAATAATCTATTCCATGAAATCCTGGAAGAAAACTTTCCAAATCTAGAGAGGCATTCAAATATCCAGACCCAAGAGATACAAAAAAATGTGCTTTTTTTTTTAACCTTCCTCTTATTCATGCCTTCTGTTACTGTTGTAGTTTAGTCTCATTTGCTTTCACTATTCTAACAGATTCCTGACTGATCTTCCTGACTTCAATATCATTCACCTCCAAAACAAAGAATCACACAACTTCCCTGTTTAAATTTCATCTTTGCCAAAATCACATCAGCTCCTTAGTCTGGGGAACAAAGTTTTGAAAACAGCCAACTTCATCTTATCTTGTCCCATGTCCCTGTTGAGCAAGGATTCTAACGAAACATTCGTGATTCTGAACAAAATTTCCAGTCTTACAGTTTTGGTACATTTTACATGAAGTTCTCTTGGCCTGGAAGACCTTTCTCCCCTTTCTATCTAATAAAATACAAAAAACTTAACCTGTATTAATTGAGTGCTTGCTTGGAAGGTTTGGAATGGCTCTCTTTGAGAATATTTCATTTACCTCTCGATCCCTCTTTAAGTTACACATATTGTTATGTCTACATTACAGTAAAGGACACTGAGGGTCAGGGAGTGTAAGAGCTTCCTACTCTATCTTCTCAGAGCCCTTTAAGAAACAATATATTTAAAAAACAGAAATTTAGGGTTTTTTTTTGAGAGGTTTTTGCTATAGGGCACGTGCACTCACCAGTAAGACAGAGAAAAACAGAGACGGAAAGCAAGAAATCACCGCCTAAGGGGGATGGCCACACCGCAATCCCTTCTCCTCCATTCCCCTCTAGGGATCTTGGGCACACACGCACATACATCCAGTGTGAGTTTAAGCCACCGGGCCCTTGACTCAAATTGTGGTGGACTACATGGGAGTCCAGTGACATAACCATTACACCAACTGCTGGTCCCAGAAATTTAGTTTTTAATCTCCTTGCCATCTTTGAAGTTTAGTCTTGGAGTGCAGTGCTAGGCTTGTCGTAGTTACAATATGTTGACAAATGGACACCTGACTGCTTTATTACTATGTGCTGAGTTTTAGGAAAAGACCTATTTCTTCACATCAAGGGCTAGAACTGACATATAGTACTTTCAAATGTAGTTCTAATACTCGCTCTGATACTTGTGAAAAAGGAGTATGTTGAATTGTCATTTAATCTATTCAATAGCACCAACAATCCTACTTTGTTTGTTAGAATAATGGACCCATTTACTAGGTTGTTGAGAAAGTCGTGACACATTTTTGCTTAGAAAAATATGTCATGACTTTCCCAACAACCCAACAGATTCCCCGTAGTTAACTTTTACCTCCCCCCTCACTTCTACCCTAGGTCCTCATTGCAGACGGACTAGGTATGCAAACAACAAGACAAAAACAGAATTTTGGTGAAAAACTTATTAATAGAATTTATTCTTCAATAAGGTAATTTTTTAAAATAAGGTGGTATTTTTACTTTTATAAAAGAGGTTGCCATTTACTGAAAACACATTGACTCTGAAGCCCGTCCTCTGTTAAATGCTTCATTGTACTAAAGTTAATTATATTTCTCCCCAGACAAACCTGGAGATCTCTGCTGCCTTGAGGATGGCTTTGTGTTTATAAATCTATGGAAATATTATCTGATCCTGCACCAATATAATACTGAATCATAAAACCCTGTGATTTGCTAAACAAACATTGCTTGCTTGATAAAGCTCGGCAAGTGTTTCAACCAAAAGGGTGCAGCTCTCTATCACACAGGGTTGGCCGTTCATACATCTCAGTTCTGTAGTGATAGAGCAGTCATGAAAACACTTGATCACCTGAAAAGTACAGCTGCCAGTCCAAAAGGGGTTTATCTGAAGACTAACTAAATATGAGGGAATTCACCTTATGCATGAAGACCACCTTGGGAATACAGCTATAAAAATAAAACAGAGAGGTCAGTGTGATGCGGCATAGGCTCTGTAGGGACAGTTCTTGAATCTTGTCCTGGGCAACTTGGGAAGAAAACAAGATGCCTTCTGAAGAAAGATTTCTGAACGCCTTCTACAGTGAAAAAGATATCAGATTAAAAAGTCAATACTTTCATTTCCTCAGTGGGACCTTTTGTTAAAGTAAGAAATTGTTTACAGTCTCAAATTTGCTTCTTGCTAGTCAGAATTTCTTACTAACAAGGTGTTGTCTAATCTTTCAAGAATCATTTTATAATAAAGAGGAATGACAAAGAAAAGCAGAAATTTGAACATAATTTTTAAGAGGGAAGAAAGTAACCCACCACTGCCAAAACATCTCAAAACTTGAGATGGTTTTCTAGGTAGTTAAGGGAGCTAGATCCCACATGGCTGAATGCATGGTTTGAATCCTGGCCTTGGAGACTTAAAAAACACATTGAGTATGTATACATGTGTGTCCCAAATCCTGACAGGATAGAGAAATGGAGAAGAGATTGCAGCAAGACTCTGCCCCTTTATGGGTTGCTTTCTCCCTTCCTTTCTCTGTTTCTCTTGGTGAGCACATGTCAACTCTGACAAAAAATAAACAAATGAACCACAAAAAGAAAAAACTTGTTGGATCATGAGTGAAAGATAGCTGCTCTATACTCACTTTTATGTGAAATATTTTATTTTCTGTTCAAATCATACCTCATAAAATAACAAGGTATAATATACTTAGTATATAAATAACTCCTGGAGATCTTAAAAAAAAAGGAGGAAGTATTCCTGTTTTCTAAGAACTTGATGAATAAGTGGCAAAAAAAAAATTCAAGAAAATTTGAAAAATATTTAAGTTCAGTAACAATGAACTAAACACAACTTAAATGATAGTGAGATGCCAATCAGCAAAGATTATACAGAAGATGATCACTCAGTGTGAGTGAGGCTACAGAGAACAGGCAGACACATACCTAGGTGGCACAAGATAGGGCAAGTTGAACAATCTTTCCCAACAATGCTTTGGTAGCTCTTATATAGAGTCTTTAAGATATCAGACCCTTGGAAGTACTCATTTCAATTTTGGAATCTATTTTAAGGGAACGATTTAAAAAAAAAAATCTTTGTGCATAAAGATGCTAATTACAGCCACAATCTAAATGACTGTGAACCCTAAACAACCTAACTAGATAACAGTAGAGGAATAGTTGAGAAAATATGATATAGCATTTAAAATAACATTTACAAAGATGCTGTAAGGGGAAATGTTAATAATGTAATGTTAGTGATTGCATGATACCAACTAAGTAAAAGAGCATCTTCCTTGCAGATAGTCCATAGCATGAAGACAGAAACTGTGCCTTTTTCTTCTCTTCTCATGGTTGTTTAGGACCTAGGAGACCACCTGGTCTATAATGGATGGTCAGAGTATATTTTTTACATAAATGAATGAGTACTTCAGTGACCTGGAGACTAATCTTCCATGCCAATAACACCCAACTGGCTAAGCCTGGATTTTCTGATTCCAACCTGCCTCTTTGATATATGGATTTGTGAACTGCCTTCCTGGTTCTAACCTATTGCCTCATCTGCCCTACCCATGCATGGTGACTCAGACTGACTCTCTCTGGGTTCTTGACCACCAGGTCCCTTTGGGGATTGGTCAGCCTATTCCTGTGCCAACTCGCTACACTGCTCACTCAATTCTTGCCTAGCTTTTTCAGGTCTGGCTTTTTCACCTATTCCCATTATCACCAGCCATGACTGGCTCCAAAGAAATTCTTTTGGGCTGGTTTGACCTCTTGCCATGAATGGGCCGAAAATATCATGGATTGAGAGAATTGGAGAAAGTAGCTCCAGGACCTCTTCCTACAGGGTGCTGCTCTCTTCTGTTTATAAAAACAAGGAAAACTTGGCACTTGTCTTAGATTTTGTTTGAAATAAGGATCTTCTATTTTAAAAAAAGGTTAAAATAATTAATGCTACACTCTTTTCCTCAAAAACTTAAGTTAAAATGTCACAGACGACTGCCAATCTGTGGTCTCTCCTGGTCTATAGGCTTTTCTTTCATTGCCTAACTGAACACTAGCAACACAACCAAACTTACCATCTTTCTCACTCAATCTTTCTTTTTGAGGACCACCAATCAAAGCCACCATTTACACAGCTCCTATGCATTCTCAACTTCTCTGTGCCTTTCATGCTCTTTCTGGTTAGTAGTCTCAAATAATTCTTTTCATTTGAAATGCCTTTGACATTGACCTTTATTTTTTTATTTCACATCCAGGACCTCACTCATCCCTACATGACTAAAAATATTTCTTTGTTGATCCCAGTGGCTATAGATTATTTTTCCTTTCATAACGTTGCTAGGAAACCACACCGTTTCTGTATTTCCAAATTCAGTATTCCTCAATATTTTTTCTCCTTACAGTATCAGACTGTACTTATGGCCTTTATTTTTTAACTTTCTCCACTGTCTCATTTTAACATACTAATTTGAGCGATTAGGTTGTAGTCATTAAATGTTTCCTCACTTTAGACAAACCCACTGACCATACGTAAACCAGGACAATGCCTGTCTCCGAATCACTCTCTGTTTTCTTTGTCTAGAGTCTCTTCTTCAGTTCTTCCCTCTCTTCTTCCACCAAACACGATACCACCCATTCTATAAATTCTTTCTTTTCTAGGAAAACATATCTAACTGGGTTGTAAGTAATCTGATACTGATGTATATAGAGGAAATACTGTTTGTAACTAACTTATAATAGTTACACTTGTCAATATTAACTTCTATTCTTTGATGTCAACTGATCTTCTTACCCTAGGGAAATGTAATCCCCTTTGGGATGAAAAACTATGTCCTCTAGGGGCTGGCAAGTGGCATGGTGGTTAAGGGTGCTGGACTCCCACATGGCCAATCACGGTTCAAATCCTGGACCTGGTGGCTTGCTTTCTCTCTTTCTCCCTCTCTCTCTCTCTGTCCCTCTCTGGTCAAATTAAAATAAATGAATAAATAAAGTTAAATAATTTTTTAAAAAAAGATTAAAAAGAAGATTTTAAAAACTATGTCCTCGGGAACCAGCAGTTAGTGTAATGGCTATGTCGCTGGACTCCCACGTACGTAGTCGACTACGGTCCGTGTCCCGGACCCGGTGGCTTAAAACTCACGCCAGGCGAGTGTGCGTGCGTGCCCAAGATCCCGAGAGGAGAATGGAGGAGAAGGGATTGCGGCGTGACCATCCTCCCTGGGGGGTGATTTCTCGCTTTCTGTCTCTATGTCTCTCTCTGTCTGTCTGGCGAGCGCACACGCCCACTAGCAACACAACCAAACTTACCATCTTTCTCACTCAATCTTTCTTTTTGAGGACCACCAATCAAAGCCACCATTTACACAGCTCCTATGCATTCTCAACTTCTCTGTGCCTTTCATGCTCTTTCTGGTTAGTAGTCTCAAATAATTCTTTTCATTTGAAATGCCTTTGACATTGACCTTTATTTTTTTATTTCACATCCAGGACCTCACTCATCCCTACATGACTAAAAATATTTCTTTGTTGATCCCAGTGGCTATAGATTATTTTTCCTTTCATAACGTTGCTAGGAAACCACACCGTTTCTGTATTTCCAAATTCAGTATTCCTCAATATTTTTTCTCCTTACAGTATCAGACTGTACTTATGGCCTTTATTTTTTAACTTTCTCCACTGTCTCATTTTAACATACTAATTTGAGCGATTAGGTTGTAGTCATTAAATGTTTCCTCACTTTAGACAAACCCACTGACCATACGTAAACCAGGACAATGCCTGTCTCCGAATCACTCTCTGTTTTCTTTGTCTAGAGTCTCTTCTTCAGTTCTTCCCTCTCTTCTTCCACCAAACACGATACCACCCATTCTATAAATTCTTTCTTTTCTAGGAAAACATATCTAACTGGGTTGTAAGTAATCTGATACTGATGTATATAGAGGAAATACTGTTTGTAACTAACTTATAATAGTTACACTTGTCAATATTAACTTCTATTCTTTGATGTCAACTGATCTTCTTACCCTAGGGAAATGTAATCCCCTTTGGGATGAAAAACTATGTCCTCTAGGGGCTGGCAAGTGGCATGGTGGTTAAGGGTGCTGGACTCCCACATGGCCAATCACGGTTCAAATCCTGGACCTGGTGGCTTGCTTTCTCTCTTTCTCCCTCTCTCTCTCTCTGTCCCTCTCTGGTCAAATTAAAATAAATGAATAAATAAAGTTAAATAATTTTTTAAAAAAAGATTAAAAAGAAGATTTTAAAAACTATGTCCTCGGGAACCAGCAGTTAGTGTAATGGCTATGTCGCTGGACTCCCACGTACGTAGTCGACTACGGTCCGTGTCCCGGACCCGGTGGCTTAAAACTCACGCCAGGCGAGTGTGCGTGCGTGCCCAAGATCCCGAGAGGAGAATGGAGGAGAAGGGATTGCGGCGTGACCATCCTCCCTGGGGGGTGATTTCTCGCTTTCTGTCTCTATGTCTCTCTCTGTCTGTCTGGCGAGCGCACACGCCCTAAAATGAAAATCACTCCAAAAAAAAAAAAAAAACTATGTCCTCTAATTAAATTCTTAATTATTGAGTATATGCACACAACAGCACCTATTGCTTAAATGACTCGAGAGGGAACTATTTATGCAACGAAAAGAACACAGTCACACACAGCACAACCACACTTGAAATCAACAGACTGCATATATGGCTGTAATCCCATAAGCTTGTATTGGGCTATACCATAGAACGTAGGTATGTAACAGATTGTAAATAGACTATCCCATCTATTGATATATTTGTGTAAGGACACTCTAATGTTCACACAATGATGAAATTACTTAATAACAGTTCTCAGAACCTGGCCCCTAAAGAACTGATGCATGACTGTACATGTAACACACGTCAAAAGAACTGTCATTTCCTTTGTACATGGCGTCTTATCTAGAGATTTAAACAAACTGGTGCAATCTTGAGGTCGACCATTTTTGTATATAACCTTTAGTGGTGTTTGAATTTGATGTTTAATTTTTTATGCTTATACATATTTGGCTTTAGGATACTTCTTTATATTCTTGATTTATCTGCTGATCATCTTTTGGGTCAAATTGTCCTCTTTAGGTAAAGATAGTTGCTCACTGTTTCTGTGGTTATAATCTTGTAGGGGTCAGAATACTTTGGAATCTGAATTCATATTTTGAACTTACAGACATGCTTGACCATTTTCAAAGCTAATGATTTTCTTATTTCATATTTTTGCCTTTTCATCTGCCTAGACGATCTCCTTTTCTTACCTCCTGTCTCTCTGCCAGATTACTTCTACATCATCATGAAGAGCTCCTTCTTTAGTGAGCTAACTGAAACCCATAAAGTGCATCTGGTGGGTACCTTCTGCCCTCTGTGCACATCCTACATGTTAGCACTTACGTGGGGAGCTTAGTTTCTGCCTAAGGTATAGGTTACTGCTTAAGCTATGCAATAGAAATCATCAATCATATACAGAATAGAAAAATTCCACAGAGAGAACTTAATTATGTCTCCTTATAATGCTCAATTCCCTCCCAATCTCCCTTGTCATTCTTCATGCTTTCAATGTTATTGTAGTGATATTATATTTTTAAGATTTATTTCATTTTTATTTATTAATTCATTTATTTTAATTTTACCAGAAAGAGAGCAAGGGAAAGTGAGAAAGCAAGTCACCAGGTCTGGGACTCAAACCACATGGTTGGCCATGTGGGAGTGTCCAGCACCTTAACCACCTCGCCACCTACTGGTCCCTGTAGCAATATTATTTTGTGTTCTTTTACTTAGACTAGATTGTTTGGTATATGTATGTTTTTATGTTAATATGGAAATCTTTGATTCATTTTAAAAAAATCACATAAGCATTCTTTACAATTTGTAAAAGATGTTTATATTTCTGTTAATACTTATATTTCCAAGAAGATACATTTTAAAAATTGGATTCTATACACAGCAACAATGATCAGTTTTACATCTTGTGATTAATCCTGGCAGAATCTTTAGTGAACAGTTACACAGCTAAGTGGAGAGAATAGATAAATATGTAGATCTTGTCTCAGAACCCTGGTAAGGATGATTAACTTTAAATTGATTTGCTTTTACTGAAAGGCTGACATTGTGCTTTCTGATACCAGATGTTGGTGCAGCAGAAAAAGACAGTGCACTGTGAGATTGACTCACATGGGAAAGGTTCTGGATCACATCCGGAACCCTCCCTGAATACTCTGAGTGTGTGTGCCCCTATGATCTGGCTGGCTGAAGCTGCGTGTAGATCACAGTGACAAGATGCTGTTGGGGGTGCTGTCTGTCTGTCTCTTCCTCTCTCCATCTCCTTCACTCATAGAAGAAATAAATATTCAGGGCCAGCAGGTGGTGTGGTGGTGAAAGAGCTGGATTCCCACATGGCTGACCATGGTTCAAGTCCTGAACATTGTGGCTTGCTATCTTACTCTCCCTTTCTCTATGTTCTTACAATTACAATAAATAAATATTCAATAAATACACTTAAAAATAAAGAAAGAATGGTGCTTTTCAAGTTGTCATTTGTCTAGAGGGAAATTATGTCCTGGAACAAATGGATTAATCAGTTTTTAAAATTGTGCATATACATAGATCCCTTTGGGGTGGAGGGACAGTGATATAAACTCTTACTCAGATTTGGTCATAGCAGTCATTGTCCCTGAAGAGTCCATTCATCAGGGGAAACTCAAGGTTAAGCTGGAATTTCTGGGAAGTTAGATGGGGTGGGGTGAATGAAAATCAAACTTATGCATAGGTTAAGTTAATATCGTTGCACGGAAACCACCCATAGAAGAATGAGTCATCTTCAGACTAGACCCCAAAATGGAACTTGTCAGCATTTTCCACGATCAGTAAACAATTTATAGAACTGTTCAGAGACTCTCTTGCAAAGTTTTGTGATGAGGTGTGCCCTGAGGCCACCCATATGTGAAAACTAACGGCATCTATATCGCCTGAATTAGTCATCGGAAGGGATCGTGCCCCTTGCTTCTCGGACTTGTGTTTCATCACATCTGTTCCTTACTTGTCTTATCCTGCAACCAGGGAAAATGCAATCTTGTTTGATTAGAAGTTTGTGTCGTAGCCAGCTTCCTTCTTCTGAATCAAAGACACCCTCTTTGAGGAAAGAGACCAACGGCAAGCCGAAATGGTCGTAATAACGGTGAGGAGAAAGATGGGGTCTCCAATAGTCACAAGTCAGCAAATATTTGTTGAAACCCAGAGGCTTGTGACAGTAGTCTGAAGTTAATGACATTGTTCTGTTGCCTTCTGGCTCCATCAATTTACTGAGAGAGAAAATATGGTTATGTTACAGAAGAGCTATGACCCTGTAAATGCTTAGAGGTCTAGAGGCAAAATAAGTCCTGAAAGAAAAATCTATTAGTCACAGTGTTAAAGTCAGCACCCCAGGCTCTTACTCATTTGCAACTTCTTCTATTCTAACAATTTTAAGTATACCAGAAGATCTTCCTTACCCCATCAACTCCTGTAATTTGTTGAAAAAGATCATTTAAAGTTTCAAGTAAGCCTTAACTATTTGGCAGAGGTACTAAATTAATTTTCACCAATTACTCAGCATGACATTATTTGCACAGCACACAGCTTTGGGGAAATGGTAATAAGCAAGTCTGAGCTTGTAGGTCAAGGGTTTCAGAGATATGGGTCCAAATCTCAGCTCCGTTGCTACGTAACCTAGAAAAGGTCTCTAACTTATGTAGGCTTCCTTTTTTTGTTTTTTGTACTATACATTTTAAAAGAGCTTTTGTTGTGCCAGACACTGTTCTGAGCACTTTGTAACAATGCTCACAGTTAAGTCATATCTCTATCGTCATTTTAAAGGTGGAGAAAATGTGGCACGGAGAGGCTGAAAGCTTTCTAAAGGTATGGAGCAGGGAGAAAGCAGAGCCAGGTTCCCACCTGAGCAATCTGGCATGGGAGCCAGTGCTAACGACCACTGTGCAACGCTACTGCGGCAATCACTTTCCATAAGATCCCAGAGAAACGCCAGGGGAAAACTCCCTTGTGAAAAGCTCTTCTATTTTTTTCTCCATAAACTTAGTATTTGGGTGTATTTTGAATCAGCAGTGCCTTGGATATATTGGTTTCAAAAATAATAAGGGCCAAGAATTTCTTTCGGAAGCTTTTCTTAGGAGCTAAACTGTTAAGAGGTTACTGATTTAGAAACAATATTTTATTTGGCATGAATCCCAATGGGTTCATAAGTACCTTCCAAGAGTTGGTGGATATTTATTGGCTAAATCCTAAACCTAGTGTTTGGCTGATATTTTTGGCACTTTAACTTCCCTGTCAGTGACTTCTGTATTCTCATCAGTTCTACCGAATTACATCTTTGACTCATGTTCTACCAGATTATTTCAGGACTCTTAAATGGTCATTTGTAAATTTTGAAGAACTGATTTGTATGTATTCAGATGAAAATTGAATTACAGTCAAAGTTTGCTTTCTTTTTTTTTTTGGAAACGTTTTTGCTATAGGGCACGTGTGCTCACAAGAAAGAGAGAGGCTGAGAGATAGAAAACAAGAAATCACCCCCAGAGGGGATGGCCATGCCGCAGTCCTTTCTCCTCCCTTCGCCTCTTGGGATTTTGGACATGCATACACACGCGCCCGGCATGAGTTCAAGCCACCACGCCCGGGACTCAAACTGCGGTCGGCTACATGGGAATTTAGCGACATAGCCATTACGCTAACTGCTGGTCCCAAAGTTTGCTTTCTAATACAGAGTTTCACTGCGCTACATTTAAGTCATTGGGATTACAGTTGCCTCCCACCAAGTCGAGACTAGGTGGGACTGGGAATTGAACCTAGTCCTCTCGTGTGGTCCCAGTCTGTGGGAACACAGCATCTTAGCAGCATGTGCCATCATGATTGAGCCTCTAGTCAAACTTCTTCTTTTTTTTTTGAAAGTATTATGCCATTTATTTACGTGCTATTTCTGAGTGATTGTTTTACATAAAACACATTGCAAAGAAGAAGAGGAACTAAGATGCACAGATAAATTCCAATACAAAGCTGAACATTATAAAAGCCTTTTAAGTAATATAAATTATTTGGGTAGAAATAAAAAAAAAAACTATTTAGTATCCCACAAAAGAGAGGCTGAGAGATAGAAAACAAGAAATCACCCCCAGAGGGGATGACCATGCCGCAATCCTTTCTCCTCCCTTCGCCTCTTGGGATTTTGGACATGCACACACACGCGCCCGGCATGAGTTCAAGCCACCACGTCCGGGACTCAAACCGCGGTCGGCTACATGGGAATTTAGCGACATAGCCATTACGCTAACTGCTGGTCCCAAAGTTTGCTTTCTAATACAGAGTTTCACTGCGCTACATTTAAGTCATTGGGATTACAGTTGCCTGCCACCAAGCCGAGACTAGGTGGGACTGGGAATTGAACCTAGTCCTCTCGTGTGGTCCCAGTCTGTGGGAACACAGCATCTTAGCAGCATGTGCCATCATGATTGAGCCTCTAGTCAAACTTCTTCTTTTTTTTTTGAAAGTATTATGCCATTTATTTACGTGCTATTTCTGAGTAATTGTTTTACATAAAACACATTGCAAAGAAGAAGAGGAACTAAGATGCACAGATAAATTCCAATACAAAGCTGAACATTATAAAAGCCTTTTAAATAATATAAATTATTTGGGTAGAAATAAAAAAAAAACTATTTAGTATCCCACAAACATTTACCTGTCATCAGCTAAGAAATCTATGGAAGATAAGTAGGGGAAAAAGATTTCTCCCTAGGAATTTATAGTCTAGTCAAGAAAATAACAGTAACAACAATAAAATTATAAGAGCAAATACATTTGGCTTTATATGCATTATTTCTAAATTTCAGCTTTATATGCATTATTTATGAATTTTCCTAACATTTTTGTGGTAGATGTAATCTTTATTTCTTCACAGATAAACAAGATGGGTTTAGAGAAATTAAATAACATCTCCAGGCAGAACTGGGAACTGGTAGATTCATTATTTGAGTCCAGGTTATTTATTTATGTATTTTTGACAATCAAATCCAGGATATTACTATGCATATTATTTTCAATATAGAATTTGACATTTTTGGGTCTGTCAAGTGTTTCTTTTCATTGTCCCTCCCACCCACTCTTTACCATCCACTCCCATCCATTATAGATCCTGGTATCTACACTCATTCTTCCTACTATCGTATTTTTGGATCTTTCAGTTCTGCCATAGAGTGCAAACATTCATTATATACTAAGCAGGAATATACAGTGTTTGTCTTTCAAAGTCTGGTTTATTTCACCTAGCAGTAGTCCTTCTATATTCAATCACTTTGAAACAAACAATAATGTCTCATTCCTTACGGTTGAAGAATACTCTATAGCCTAAACGGGCCACAATTTTTCAATCCATTCATCAGTTCTTGGATACTTAGGCTGATTCCATGTCTTCAGAATTGTGGATAATACTGCAATAAACATGGAAGTGCAAATGTCCTTTTAACAGAGTGCTTTCCTATCATTTGGGTAAATATCCAGGAGTGAGACTACTGGGTTATATGGTAATTCTATATCTAGGTTTTTGAGAAACCTCCATATTGTTTTCCAAAGGGGTTGTAACAATCTATAATCCCACACTCGTAGGAAGTGTAGGAAGCACCCCCCCCTTTTTTTTCAGATCAAGCCCAAGCTCACAGAAAATTTTTATGGGTACTGAAAACTGAAATTTTTCAAACTGAAAAAACTTGAAAGAGAGAGAGAGAGAGAGAGAGAGAGAGAGAGAGAGAGAGAGAGAAACCTGTCAGGTCCAGGAAGTCCAACACCTTAACCACCTTAACCACCATTTGACCTGCTGGCCCTGGAAATTTCCCTTTACAACACAGCCTCATCAGTATTTATTCTTTATTCACTTTTTATCATAGCCATTCTGAATGAGATTAAATGGTATCTCATTTTGGTTTTGATCTGTATTTATCTTATGATAAGAGATGTTGAACATTTTTTCATATGGATTTTGGCCATTCATATGTCTTCCTTAGAGAGTTGCCTGTTCAGCTCATTTCCCCATTTCTTAATGGGATTATTTGTGTGCTTTCCTTCTTTCTTTCTTTCTTTCTTTCTTTCTTTTTTTTGTGAGTGAGCTACTTGAATTTTCTATATATTCTGGTTGTCAGTCCCTTATCTAAAGCATAAGTTGCAAATATTTTCTCCCATTCTGTGTGTTGTCTCCTCACTCTATTGTTTCTTTGCTTTGTAGGAACTTTTATTTTGGTGTAGTCACACTTGTGTATTTTTGTGATTATTGCCTGTGCTTTGGGGGTCTTATTTAAGAAATCTCCAGTTGTCTTCAAGAATGTCTCCTGTGTTTTTCACCAGTAATTTTTTTTCTTTTTTTCTTTCATATTTTGCCATAGTGTGCACTTGCCAGAAAGAGACAGAGACTGACAGAGATGGAAAGTGAGAAATCACCCCCGTGGGGGGATAGCCATGCTGCAATCCTGTCTCCTCCATTCTCCTCTCAGAATTTCAGGCATGCTCTCACTTGCGCCTGGCATGATTTTCAAGCTGCAGGAGCTGAGGCGCAAACCATGATCAGCCATGTTGGAATCCAAGAATTTCAGGCATGCTCTCACTTGCACCTGGCATGATTTTCAAGCTGCAGGAGCTGATGCGCAAACCATGATCAGCCATGTTGGAATCCAGCACTTCAACTGCCACACCATCTGCTGGCCCCTCCATCAGCAGTTTTATAGTTTGAGGCTTTACATGTAAACCTTTGATCTATCTTGAATTTATTTTTGTTAATGGTGAGAGAGGGTTCCAATTTCATTTTTCTAGGTGAATATCCAGTTTTTCCAGCACCATTTGCTGAGCCTTTTTTTCTCAACTGCATTGTCTTGTGCCCTTTGCCAAAGATCAGTTGACTGTATGTTTTGGGATTTATTTCTGGCTTCTCTATTCTGCTTTACTGGTCATATGTCTGTTTTTGTGCCAATATCATACCATTTTGATTATCGCAACTTCATAATATATTTTGAGGTCAGGTAGTGAGATGCCTCCTACTTTATTCTTCTTTCCTAGTATTGTCTTGGAGATACAGAGCCTTTTATAATTCCATATAAATTTTATGATTGTTCTTTTTGTTACTGTGAAGAATGTCCCCTATAATTTGACTGGCATCACAGTGAATTTGTATATTGGTTTGGTTAGAATTGACACTTTGGTTATATTGAATCTTCCAAACCAAGAGCGTGGGATGTTTTTCCATTTCTTTCTTTCTTTTCTTTTCTTTTCTTGGTTTTTTTTTTGGTAACATATTCAAACTCTCATTTTAGTTTTTAAAAATTTCCTTGCAGAGGTTTTTCATCTTCTCTTTTACACTTATCCTTAGGTATTTTATTTTTTTTCTGTTTATCACAAATGGAATTGTTTTCTTCAATTCTGCATTATCTGATTGAACTTTTAAAAACATTTTTTTCTTGGGACCCACAGATGGTATAATGGTTATGTTGCTGGACTCTCACGTAGTTGACCACTGTTTGAATCCCAGACCCAGTGGCTTAAAACTCATGCCAGGTATGTGTGCCCAAAATCCTGAGAAGAGAATGAAGGAGAAGGGATTGTGGCATGGCCATCCCCCCTGGCAGCGGGGGGTGGGGGGGTGATTTCTTGCTTTCTGTCTCTGGCTGTCTCTATGGAAAACACAAACACCCAATGGCTGTCTCTATGGAAAACACAAACACCCTATAGCAAAAATCTTTCTAAGAAAGAAACAAAACAAAAACTTTTTTTATGAACAACAAAATCATGTTGTTAATGTTTAAACTAATTTTTCTAAGAACACACATTGTTTGGCACCAGCGGGTGGCATGGTGGTTAAGGCGCTGGACACTCCCACATGGCTCACCATGGTTCAAGTTCTGGACCTGGTGGCTTGCTTTCTCACTTCCCCTCTCTCTCTGTCTCTCTCTGGTCAAATTAAAATAAATGGATGAATAAATAAAATTAAATAAATAATTAAAAAAAAGAATACACATTGTTCAATGGCCAATGAGTTGAAAAGCTTAATTTCATTCAATTAATTTACATACATATCAACTTGATCTTTCACCTTACCCTGTCTCTCATTCTCTTGTGAGTCAGAGAAGCAATTTCACCTCATATTTTTCAAAAATGTATGGCAGCTGCTACAGAAGTACTTCTGAGTCAGTCAGAAGTTGGGCAGGATGCCGAATGGCATAGTCATCCTCAGGACTTGAAAGAGGAGATGATTAGTGAATTAAAGGTGGTAACCTCAATTGTGCAGGTAATGCACTATACAGTGGCTTAAACAAGCTCGCTTACTACCTGTGACATGACAGGAAATTAATTTTAATGATTTTAAACTTAAATACCTATCTTACTCTTGTCTTGACCTGTTGGATACAGGTACTTATCAGGAAAAAGGCTGTGAGCATCGTAAGATGTTTTAGAGTAATTTCTGAGTAGAAAAATAACTAAAAACAGCTTATACTTAAGATCACTTCTATTTCATTTTTCTTGGAACAGGTCAATGGGTAGCCAAATTTCTTAATTAAGATGTTCTAGAGTAACAGGAACAGGTCAATGGGTAGCCAAATTTCTTAAATAAGGGGTCTAGAGAAGGCTCACAAAATGTGGATTAAGTACAACCAGATATGTGCTATTAAACATTACAATAGCCTCATACATTAGGACTAAAAAACAGTCCATTATGAAACTTGAAATATCTAAGAATGAAAAAAAAAGAAGAAAAGTAAACAGAAACTATTACAAAGAGCTCCCAAGAAATACTTTATTATAATCTAAAATTGTATAATATGCCTCCTTATTTTACTGGAAAAAGTTAAAAAAAATCAAAACTATATGGAAGTAAATAAGGTTTGATCTTCATTCAGGTACCATACCCTGTAAGTAATTCAGAACTTTGTTCTCTATAGTGAAAATGAACTGGTTTGTATTCTGCCTTACTGCAAGATTGACGAAATAGTCTGTCTCTTCTACGTAACTCTCCATTATATATATGGTTCTTTTCTCAGACAAGAATTTGAATTCACATAAGTACTGTTTGCCTTTTCCATGTGTGTTATGCAGAAAGTTAAAAAGGTATTATTGAGAGTTGGAGAAAGCTTTAAAACACTACATGATCATCTTTCAAACATTAAGTGATAGAGCTAAAGCAACGTGTTCAAGTAGACAACATTAGAAGCTTGAGAAAAGGTGCTAAGATTACCTCCCCTCTCCCATTGTCCAGTATGGGTGAAGGAAAGTGGAGAACACAGAGATGAAAATAACCGATATTGGGACAACATTCAGAGATAAAGCTGGTAGATGAATATGTGGAAGACAATGAAAGTTGGTGAATAGAGAAGAATGCATATTGATAATGAGCGTTCTTTCCATTGGTCCTTTCCTCTTTCTACCTTGTGTGTTCTTCCAATTCTGTGTAAAGAGACTGAGTGACAGAGTCTTGAGAAACACTACACTGTGTGTTTTAATGTAGAGTTTCATTTTTTATAATGTCTGAGAAGCTGCTGTTTTGCCAGTGAGACAATACTTTAGTAGAAAAGATCATGAGTCTTCTGTATAGATGGTTTATAGGCTATGTTTATATCTTTGATAGACCCTAACATAATGCTATATTCTCAGCATTTGAAGTTGGGGTTTCTAAATATTTCCAGTCACTACTGAAAATAGTACCTCATTTTCTCTGTCTTGTTTCTGAACTAGATGAAAAATAAGAGACATGGAGGCCCAAATAACAATTTATTCCTAATAGAGAACAGGTTGGAAAACTGGGCTTTAGGCTTGTTAACCGTATGGACTTGATAATGTTGAACTCAGATTTAGGCAGACACAGTGACCCAGTCACAGTGATAATGGTAAAGGTGGGTCACAAGACGGGACTAGCCCAGATTCTAGGAAACACCTCTGTCATGGATGCACAGAGCAGAAGTTACTCTTTATGGGCAGGTATACTTTCATGAGAAATAGCTGGAGGCTTGTCAAGCACACTCAGCTGTTCCTTCAAGTTTACCAATCTGATTTGTCACCCCATCTTCTTAAATATGATATGAGTAAAGATACTAAAGGAGATTCAGCTATGCAATTGGAAGTTCCTTCCTTTGAAATAAATATCAGAATTTGGGGAGAATTTTCCCAACTTACATTTACCCTATGATGAATATGATAAATGGCAATTTATTGTAGATACATCATATGTTTCTATTTATGCACATAAGTATTCTGGAAGATGCTTTATGTTGGAGATATTTTCAAGAGAATGTTGATAACAGAAGGGCTAGTTTGTTTGTTTTCTTATAGGGATTTAGAACTTAGTGGCAGGAAGATGTTCCTTTCCTTTCCAAATGGTAGGTTTTCCATAGGCAGTTTCATAGTAAATCTTGTCATGTCTCTCCCTGTATCAATCGTTCCATTGACTTCCGACCAACCTCTAACAGCAACCCAAATTCTATGGTGACTGCAAGGCCTGGATGGCCTCCGCCTTCCAGCTCTTGTCTACTCTTATCCCTCATTTCCCTCTCCACCACCCTGCTCCAAGAACAGTAGCATTTTGTTGTTATTGTTATAGATCATGTTATTTATTTTTTTTAAATTGGCTACGCAAAACTTATTTCCACCTAACGTGTAATTGTGGCTCCCTCTGCCTGGTATCTTTGATGTTGGAGTCCTTTCCATCATGCAAGTGCTTTTTTCAATGCCATTTCCTCAGAGCAGTCTTCCCTGCCCACCTAGTCAAAAATGGTCACCCAGTCACTTAGTCACCTAGCTGTTCTATTTCATGTACAGCACTTACTGTAATGAGACATTTCTGTTGATCTTCATTCATTTATTTTTATTTTGTTTCTCTCCTCAGTGTCCTGAAAGCCCAATTAAGCCAGTGGGCCTGTCTATCTTACTGCAATCATAAATTTGGTAGGAACTCAACAAGTATTTGGGAAATGACTAATAGTTCTCCTCATTACATTATTACTGAAAATAAAAATCAGCCTGTATGTTTAGCAATTAGTATAGAGGCCATGCCAAAGTATACAGTCTTGAACACAGATGAAAGTGAGGATGCATTTCCTAACAAGCTTCTTGCCAGCTAACAAAAAGGAATGAATTTGTTTATCAATAAAACTTAACAAAGTTGAGAATAATCATTATAGTTTTAGAAAACTTTGCAAATTTTATTAGCTAAGAGATTTCAGTGGCTAGCAAGGGTTACCTTGATCAAAGGCATCTTTATTCAACATTTTTTATTTACCAAAACGATTTGTATTTACAAGATGGACAGTGAAACAGATCTACAACTAGTAGGCTGAATCTTAAATGTTGTCTGTGACAACAAGGATGTTATGCACATTTCAAAGACCAGATGTGTTTGTTTGAGAATAATGAACCAATATAGAGAATCAATTCTCAAACTTACTTCTGGACTGCTTCTTTTTTTTTTTTTTTTTTTTTGGTTTTCGCTATAGGGCACGTGCGCTTGCCAGACAGACAGAGAGAGACAGAGAGACAGAAAGCGAGAAATCACCCCCCAGGGGGGATGGTCACGCCGCAATCCCTTCTTCTCCATTCTCCTCTCAGGATCTTGGGCACGCACGCACATGCGCCCAGTGTGAGTTTCAAGCCAGCAGGTCCAGGACGCGAACCGCGGTCGACTACATGGGAGTCCAGCGACATAGCCATTACGCTAACTGCTGGTTCCCTGGACTGCTTCCTATGAATGGCATTTAAGAGTATCTTATCTTTCGGGCTGTGCCTTTTACCTTTTACATTCTGCTTTATCCCAGTGGAGCAACTTGGAAAAGTTGAACATTTCAAAAGTAATGTTGATACAAAATTGAACACTATTTGAAATAATTTCAGTTTTGAAATTGTGCTTGTGTGTATCTCAATATTCCAAATGGAGGAATGCAAAATGTGCATCACGGTGACACAACTACTTTTGTACATTTTATAAATCCTGTAGCATGTCTCCTTTTATTATAAAGTACTTTAGAACAGGGGGACATGCTCCAGGATTTTTGTGGCACTTTAATGCTGCAGGACAATCACAAAAAAGTGAAGCCTGCTCTAAGACAGAGCTGCACTACATTCATAAGTTTGTAATTTTTTCTGGTTAATAGTATGAAGACTGGAAGAGTGAGTTTAGTTTGGGCATGTGCACTTGCTGGAAAGAGAAAGAGAGAAAACTAGAGAGAGAGAGAGAAATGATAAATCACCCTCTGTCCCCGATGGAAGATGTCCACTCCACAATCCCTTCTTCTCCATTCTCCTTGGGATTTGGGGCACACACTCAGGCCTGGTGTGTTTTTCCAGCCACTGGGTCCAGGACTCGAACCACGCAGTCGGCCATGTGGGGTCCAGCCACCTTAACCATCACACCACTGGCTGGCCCATAAATGTTTTATTCTTATACATCTGCTATGTATTTGCGTATGTGTGTGTGTCAATATATATAATTTTTTTTTTGCTTAATATCTTTGCTGTTGGGGTATGAATCACTGTCTCATTTCTAACCTTTGTTAAATCTCAGTCTCTCCTGCTCTATTTTATGCACTTATAATTCAGGAACACTATTTTATCTAATCTGTGCCTCAGGGATCTCTAAAGTCTATACTGAAGTCCAAGATTTGGCTTAAGTATCAGTCTGTCTCATGTTAATATAGAGTGATCCAGACATGCATAAAATAGTGTAAAATAGGAAGTGAAGTGTACCAAAGTCCATTTCAAAGTTGTCACTTTGATTCTTCAAGCCACTAACCCAAATACCTCCAGAATGGAAGTGGTAAAGAAAAATGAATATAGCTGAACCTAAAGAGGCTACGTTAAGTTTACCTTTAAATTCACCTATGCACTATTCATAGGAAGCATCTAAATTATGACTCCTCCTGAATTGAAGGCAACTAGCACCATTTAGTAAGTTCAAATCTCCTTTGCACAGAAGTCTAAAATAAGGCTGGTTTCCTTAATGATATTGGGAATAATATTTTCCTAAGTTCTCCTGAACAAAAGAAACTTATGGTCTGAGGGTTCATGTCCCATAAATCTCCTTCAATTTAAGATTTTATTCTCTTTGCCAAGGATTGGAAGGTAAACAAGTAGTTTGTGGAAAGGAATTAAGATAAAATTATTGACCTCCACATTATGTCTGAGATAGCATGAAGAAAAGCACTGAAAGTTCATTCTTATTCTCAGTATGTATGAGTCATCAGAAGCCTACTCAATGAGTATAGGAATTTTGTCTACTCACTGTTGGACTTGGAAACGTATCTGGCAAGATCAATAAATACTTGTTGGAAAATCAAGTCAATGCACAACTCTGTCACATTTGTCTGAGTTTGAGTTCATTTGCCCCAGATAAATTCTTCTGCTTCAGGCCTCAGGTCAGATGAAAAGGAGAGAACTTGTTATAATGATGCTTTATCATCTCAGATCCATGTGACACTCATCATTTTCACTTAGAAACAAATTACAGTCTGAGGAACAGAAAGCATGACCGTATATCCCCACAAATACTTGTGAGTTTGAGAGCAGGTACAGAGATAACCCAGTAGATAAGTTTCCTACCTGTTGCATCATTCAAGAAAATCATTTACCAGACAAAGAGTCTAGCTCTTTCTTGCACGCAATGGGTATCTGAGTTCAGAGAACAAGGGGACATGCTCCAGGATTTTTGTGGTATTTAAACACTGCAGGGAAACCACAAGTTAGTCAAGGTGAGCTAGGGTCAAATCCCAGTGCAGGACTTCATTACATTCCCATTAGAGGATCCAGAGGTCAAACCACCTGTGACTGCAGTCTGAAAAACCCCACCCTCACTTAAGGAGGTCAGAAGGAAAAAAAAATTACGTAAGTAGTTATCATTAATTTTCTATTAAAATTCAATCCTTTTCCACTTGAAGCTCCAGGTTTTTACACAAATACAAACTGATAAGCCAACAGGTAACCAAAGGAAAGTACTATAGGCGTCTTCATAGATACTTTCCTGGATTCAGTGATCTACTCTGACACTGAGTTATTATTATTATTTTTTATTTACATATTTTTTATTTTTTATTATTATTCATCCATTAAATCACTATACATCATTTAGATTATGAAGAGAGTTCACTCAGCATGATATACACCTCAGTCCAGCCCAGTTGAGACCACCGCACCCAACCTCGTCAACAGATAATAAACCTTATCTGTGTCCCACAAGTGTCTTACCTCTCTATTTCACCCCCCAATTTTACTACGCTATTCCCCTTTCACATCTCACACTCTCTTTCCACTTTGTCTCTAGTGTCCATTAGAATTTTTAATACTTTCGTGTTTTCCAGTCTTTCAGTCTCTACCGTAGAGTGCAGACATTTAGTATATGTTAAGTGGAGACATGCAATGTCTCTCTTTCACAGCCTGACTTGCTTTTTATGGCTGAATAGTATTCGATGGAGTATATGTGCCACAATTTTTCAATCTATTCATCTGTTTGTGGACATTTGGGTTGGTTCCGTGTTTTAGCAATCATGAATAAGGCTGTAATGAATATAGATGTGTAAGCACTTTTCTGACTGAGTTATTAAGAATCAGCTAACCAGGATCAGCAGATGGCGTGTTGTTTAAGTCACCGGACTCCCACATAGTTGACTGCAGTTTGAATCCCAAACCTGGTGACTTGAAACTTGCGCTGGACACATGTGCATGCATGCCCCATATTCCAAGAGGACAATGGAGAAGAAGGGATTTGGGTAGCCATCCCCCAAGGGGAGTGATTTCTCCCTTTCTCTCTGACTCTCCATCTCTCCGGCAATTTCACATGCCCTATAGTAAATTTCTCTCTCTCTCTAAAACAAAAACAAAAACAAAAAACAACAAAACAACAACAACAAAAAAGAAGCAGCTAATCATCTTCATACCTGAGACCTAAAAACTTTATAAGATGTAAGAAAGCATATAGCTTCATCTCTAAGGTGAGGTAGCAAGAAAGATATTCTTATCTTTGTGATTACACTCTCAAGTCTCTGCTCATTTCTAGACACATATACAGAATGTGATTACAGAAACCAGAGATCAGAGTGCCTTTGGTTTGTCATAAATATTCAGGCTTACAAATAGACAAGACAGTGCCCTGAGATTTGTAGAATAGCACTTAAAAATTTTAAATGTGTCTAGCCTATGGCCTTGTAGTTATGGTGGCTGGATCCCACATAGCTGACAGTGCAGTTTGAGTCCTGGACCTACTGGCTTGAAAATCACAATGGACTGGCATTGACCAGCAGTTGGTGTAATGGCTATGTCGCTGGACTCTCACGTAGTCGACCACGGTTCAAGTCTCAGACCCAGTGGCTTAAACCCACACCAGGCGCATGTGCGTGCATGCCCAAGATCCCCAGAGAAGAATGGAGAAGGAATTGTGGCATGGCCGTCCCCCCATGGGGTGATTTCTGGCTTACTGTCTCTCTGTCTCTCTCTGTCTTTCTGGCGAGCGCACATGCCCTATAACAAAAACCTCTCAAAAAAAAAAAAAAAAAGAAAGAAAGAAAGAAAAAAGAAAAACACAATGGGCACATGTATGTGCATGCCCAAAATCTTAAAATGAGGAAGAAATAGAGGAGAAGGGATTGCGGCATGACCATTCTCTATGAGAAATACTTTCCCATTTTCCTCTTTCTCTTTCTCAGTGTCTCTCTTCAGCAAGCATATAAATCCTAAGCCAAATTTAAAAAAAAGAAAAAAATAGGAAGAAAGAAAGGAATTAGAATGACTGGTTTCATTCAAAATTTGGAAATATCTCCTAGCAGTGAATGAGCTTCATTTGTAGGCTTTATTTAGGTTTTCTTTGAAATCTTCAAAACTTCCCCAGCTAAGATCTTCTTCCTAACTCTCAGGATTCCTTTCCACACTCTGAGAGGATTTGTTGGAAGGTTAAACATAAATATCCATGGCCAATAATTATTCAACAGTAATTATGTGCCAGGACCAGCAGTTAGTGTAATGGCTATGTTGCTGAACTCCCATGTAGTCGACTGCGGTTTGTGTCTCGGACCCAGTGGCTTAAAACTCATACCGGGCGCATGTGCGTGCGTGCCCAAGATCCTGAGAGGAGAATGGAGGAGAAGGGATTGCGGCATGATCATCCACCCTGGGGGGTGATTTCTCGCTTACTGTCTCTCTGTCTCTCTCTGTCTGTCTGGCTAGCGCATGTGCCCTATAACAAAAACCTCTCCAAAGATAAATAAATAAATAAACAGTTATTATGTGCCAACTTAGGACTCTACGAGATAGGCTCTGTGATTGAGGTTTGGAACAAAAGATGAAAGCAACTTGAAATGCAGCTTTAATTAAAAAAAAAAAAAATCTGTCCTGCAAACTCTAACTTTAGCATTAAATTAAAAACTAAAACTTTCAGCCTCAAAGAAATTACAAGAAAAAAATTTTTAAACCTTGAGTAGGCAAAGATTTCTTAGAGAAAAGAAAAACAGAAGCTGGAGCATTAAAAAGAAAGGCATAACACAGATTGAGAGAAAATATTGGCAAAGTTATATCTGATAGATAGCGCTTACAGTTAAAGAAGAACATAACTTGATTTAAAATAATCCAAACACTTTACTGAACATGCATGAAGTTCATAAAAGTATGTAAAAAAACCCTCATCATCATAGTCATCAAGATAAAGAAAATTTATACCAGGATAGGATACCTCTACAGATTCAGTAGAAAGCCTAAAATTCTAAAGACCAATAATACCAAGTGACAGTGAGAATGTGGAGCAATTATTGTCTCATATGATGTTTTGGGAATGTGAAATGATGCAACCATTTTAGAAAACACGTTAGTATTTTATTATACAAATACACATTTACCGTATGACCAGCATTCCCAATCCTAAGTATTTTCCTAATGGAAATAAAGACATGTATCCATAGATCAGTAGTGGCATGGTGGTTAAGGTGTGGACTTGCACATATTCAGCCACGGTTTGAGTCCTGACCCAGTGGCTTAAAAATCATGTCATGTGCATGCATACCCAAAATTTTGAGAGGAGAATGGAGAAAGGATTGTGGCAAGGCCCCCCACTTTGGGGAGTGGGGAGGGATGATTTCTCACTTTCCTTCTCAATGTCTCTCTGTCTCTGGTGAGTGCACACCAAAAAAAAAAAAAAAAAAGAAAGAAACAAAATAAAACAAAACAAATAAGCCTATATCCACAAAATATGTTTTTTCAAATTTCATAATAGTAGGTTTTTAAATGAATAATTCCAGGCCAGGTTTTCTCCTTTTCTCCACCTTGTTGGGATTCTGGGTGCACACACACACACACACACACACACACACAGGCACAGAATGTGTTTGTTTTTCAAACCACTGGGACTGGGATTTGAACCACATAGTCAGCTCTGTGGGATCCAGTATTTGCTTTTCTATAAACTGCCATCTCTAAGCAGTCAAATAGCGACTATTTGAATTTCGGTTGATTAAAATTAAATTAAATTTTAAATTCTGTTTCTCAGTCACACTAGCCACATTTGAAGAACTGAATCGCCACAGGTGACCACAGGTTACACAGGACAATGCAGTTATACAGAGCTCATTTCCATTGTCACAGAAACTAGATAAAGCTGGTTTAGGAGACCACATTTCCAAATAAATTTTATAATAGCAGGGTCAAGAATCTGAAAGACTTTGATATACAAAAGTCACACTTGGTGGGATGAGAGAGAGCTTCCTCCCACACCCCCACACAGGGCGTTAAAGTACCTTAGAGTGATTGTTGAGCTTCGAGTCATTCTGAGTAGGACAGAGTGTGTGGACAAAGAGCATGGATCACAATGGGTGTCACGTATTTATTTTGAGAGAAGGTGTCAGTCCACCAGGGCAGGGCATCGTCAAGATCAGTGAATACTCAGAGGTTGTCTGCAAGGACAGGAAGCAGGCAGACCAGGGAAAGCAGGAGGCCTTCTTAGAAAGCAAGACCCCTGATGCTTAGAACACCACAGAAAGGAGGAAAGAGGAAGACACGAAAGGAGTTAGACGGTCAAGAATTTGGGAAGTTAATTAGAGGAGACATGGGTTTTAAATGGAGATGATCAAATTATCATCAAGACAAAGTTGTTAGCCACAACAGAAATAAGCCAAATAGGCCTTGTCATCTAAAGTGACTTCAGTTAAAGAAAATAAAAGTAGACTGTTGCAGCTCCAAAACTTCATCTAACTTTACAAAATCGGAAGTTTTCCTAGTATTGCAGAAGTTTTAAGAGTAACTTAAGATACCAAATACATTTCCTAGCTTAGAAAACATTCACACCTATGTAGTTGAAACAAAATGTTACTCCAGCTGCTCACAGTGCAGTATGTTTTTTATTCTGATCTGTTTTATTTCACTTAAAAAAAGTTTGTCAAAATGTACTACATTACTTTTACAATCCTCTAGTGGGTCAAAACCCACAGTTGTAAATACAGTGAATAAATAAATGAATTTTTTATTCAGGATGAAGGAAAGTGAGAAAAATGAGTTAGTATAATAGTATTGAGTAAGAATTAACATCACGTCATTTGGATAACTATCATTTTATTTTTGCAAGTTGAGAGTCATGGGTCTTTGATGGGTGGAACAGTAAGGAGAATGACATAGTCATTTCTCAACCTTTATAATTTCTAATCTAGAAGAGGAAAGTTCAAAGTGCGAAGAGTGGAGGAAAAAAAAAAGATATTTATTGCTTTCTCTGAAACCAGATACTAACAGATAGAAAAAAGCAGCAGACAGAGGGAATAAATACACCATTAAATTTAAACCAGTGTAGACAATGGGAGAAAATAATGAATAGATTGTGTTACTGAGACCGTAAGTATAAAGGGAGAAAAGAACTAACCCAGATGGAGCACCTAGTTACGACTGAAAATTGAAAACCTCTGTAGCAAAGTGAGAACCATCAAAATAAGCCCTGCTCACAAAAGACGCTCAGGTCTACTTTAAGTCTGGAAATCTGACTTGTTAAACCCTCAAAGTGGGTCAGTTGCTTGAGGACACTCACACTAACTGCACACAGATGCCAATGTGTGTATTCACAAAGGGAAATGAAACTCCTAAGCCAGCCAGGTATGTGCTTCCTCCCGTTAGCCCACGCTCT
>NW_006159548.1:4255609-4300988 GCF_000334495.1 Tupaia belangeri chinensis | reverse complement strand
TGCAGTGGTATTTTACTAGGGTGTGTTTCTTGGACTTTCTGTATCAAAAATTACCTGGGACTTGTTGAAAATGAAAATTTCTCACCTTCATCCTCTAGAATGAGTGTCCTGGGGTTGGGACGAAGAGAAGGTAGGAGATTTGAATTTTTCACCACCACTCCAATGGGATTTTGATCACACTGAAACATTTGACAGATACTGGTCAGGTCTTTGAGGCCAAATGAATTCTCCATGGGGTGTCTGGTTAAGTCATTCATTCGAGTTTATTGAGTATTTAAACCGTGTCAGAGTCTGTTCTAGGCATTCTGACATGAGTCACTGGGAAAATAGTTCCCAATGAAAGGATCTGTTTCTGGATCCTGTATATTTATTCTATTAATCGTGTGTGTCTATCCAGTTCTCGTTTTATTTTCCTGGGATTTATACATTTTGGAGAACTTTTCATTTTTAATTTATTTCTAAATTCCACTGAATTTTCTTGCTCGCTATTGAAGATCTACAGAAAAGATACTTGTGTTTTTATGGTTATTTAGGGAACTGCCGCCATGTCACTAAATACATGGGGGATGGCCACACCACAATCTCATCTCCTCCCTGTTCTCCTCCCGGGATTCTGAGCATGCACGCACATGTGCCCAGTGTGAGTTTCAAGTGGCCAAGTGGACCATGTGGGAGTTCAGCACCTTAACCACTATGCTACCTGCTGGCCCCTAGATCTTTAAAAAGTTTCCCTGTAGATGAATGTGGCTGAAAATAATATACTATCTTTTTTCCAGTATTTATAACATATTACTTAAAATTATATTTTATATATTATATTTTGACAGAAATTCCAAAGCCAGGTTAAATAATGGTTTCTTTTGTATTCAATTGAGAAACTATGCCTATTGAAATGCCTTTAGATACCTTTTCCCCATTCCTCCTTCCTATCAGGATTTTGAGGATGTATGTACATGTGTCTGGCATGTTTTTCAAGCCTCCAGGGCTAGGATATGAACATGGTTAGCCATGTAAAATGGGGCTTCCCTAATCACTGCACTAAGAGCCTGACCCAAGAGTTCATTTTTTAGCCAGGCCAATAGTGCACTAAGAATTGTTGAAAGTTATAGTTAACCTAATTATTTTTTATGAAGAGGGCCCTTGAAAGTGTCTGACTCACCATCTTACTGATAGAAGAAAAGGTTCAGTAAAATTATCTGATTACTTCTTGAGTTGACTTTTTCATTTAGTTTTTATTCTCATAAAATAATTGAGGAGTTTATTGTTTAGAATTTTCTACTGCAAATAGCTTAGGTAGCATTTTGTATATGATTTTTCTCCCTGCTTCTGTCTTTTTAATTATTTTAAATTCGCTTTCAATTGCAGCCTCCTGAGCTTTAATTAAGTCATGAAAGTTGTGTCTTCACTTTGCTGTGACTTCTTTTTTAAAAAAAACAATTATTTAATTTAATTTATTATTATTATTAGTAGTAGTAGTAGTAGAATTTTACATTTTCTATAGGGCATGTGCACTCACCAGAGAGAGATACACATAAACACACACACACACACACACACACACACAGAGCAAGAGAGAGAGAGAAACTGAGAAAGCAAGCCCCTAGATCTGGTACGTGAGCTGCAGTCGGCCATGTGGGAATCTAGCGCCTTCACCATGCCACCTGCTGGCCCCTCCTATGACATCTAGGGTGAAAGAAAGATTGTTCCAGATGATAAAAGCAGATGAATAGCTTGTGCGCACTGTGATGTAGTGGTTGCAATGAGAATCCTGGAGCAAGTGGATATTGTTTAAGAGTCAGAGCCAGGACATTTCATTTTCTCTTCTCATGAGAAAATTTTTCCATTGCTGCCAAATTTGGATGATTTACTATTTATTGTATTAAGGAACCTAATGTGATAAATTCAAATGTGCTACTTATCAGATTACAGTTAATAACTTACTGAATAGAAGGAATTTGTTTTAATAATTTTAAATGTGTAATGTATCAGATTATGTTTAACAATTTATTGAAAATACTTTCCTGCATTTTTTAAACTTTTATTGATGAAGCCATAAATTATCAAAAATTCAGAAATCTAGAATTCTTCCATTGCTTTCTTTCATTGAAAAAGAGGCAAAGCCTTGTGTATTGAAGCCATAAATTATCAAATATTCAGAAATCTAGCATTGTTTCATTGCTCTCTTTCATTGAAAAAGAGGCAAAGCCTTGTGTATATAACATTTAAAACATGGTTAAAAAGACATAATCTGTTAAATTTAAATGCCACCCATAATATTCCATCGATACTTAAACACATTTTCAGTGAAAATGTTAGTATTACAAAAAGGGCAAAAAAATCCTTTACATAAATTAATAACAATTTTTGTCACCTGATATTTTCTACAAAAACTCTGGAGTCTGGGGCCAGCAGTGGCATGGTAGTTAACCATGCGTTGGACTCCCCCATGGCCGGCCTGATTTAAGTCCCAGGCCTGGTGACTTGTTTTCGCACTTGCCTTCTCTCTCGTGAACTGTCTCTCTCTGGTGAGCACACATGCCCGATAGCAAATTAAAATAAATAAATAAGTAAATTAAAAACAAACAAACAACACATGAGTTAACTTCCTTCCATTCCTAAAGTCTAATTTTGATCTGTCTTTACTTAATTCTAGGCCAAGATTCTAGGTCGAAATAGATGATAATACCATATACAACAATAGATTCTTGATTTCAATGTCTAACCAGAAGGGAAAAAAAAAACATGCTTATCAATGACCAATGAATGTAAAGTTTGTATTTTTACTTCTCTGTTTCTTACAGATTCTTCAGTCCTTGTACCATGCTGCTTGAAAATGTACTTGAAAATGAAAAGATGAAAAGCAGGAGAAAGCCAGAAAGAGAAATGATACTGAATTCTCCTTGCTTATTTTAAACAAAGGAGCTGAATCCTCAAGAAGATATAAATGTATCTTGCCCTCCTATCTCAGAGTGGTATATTATGCTGCCCCTTACCATCCAGACCAGCAGGTTCGTATACAGTAGGACTGGAAGCCAGGTGGTCTTATCCAAATGTCTGCTCTGTCATTGACTAGCTTTGTGACCACGCACGAGTTATCTTAATTCTCTGTACCTCAATTTTCTCACCTGTGAAATGGGATAATAGTACTCCTCTCGAAAGCTTGTTTGTTCATTTGTCACCTGTCAGAGCCTATGAAATAAACTAATTGGTGTCCCAAATCATTGAAGAATGGCTAATTATTTAGTTTTGAGTGGAAAAATACTGATAAGAAGCTCCATTTTCCCCTCCCTTGTTCGTGGTGGACTTCGGAAGGTACCTTTCCTAGACATGCGGATATGACGTCAGAACTTTCAGCATGACATTCTAGGTGACTTCCAGTTGGTCAGAATTGACATGTGAATCAAAACATATTTGTCATCTCTAGTTTAACAATAACACATATGTAAGTAAAGAGTGAAACTTTTTTTTTTCAATTTGCCAGAGGGAGTGAGCACTTGCCATAGAGAGAGGAAGTCACAATGAGAGGGGAGAAAGCACCGTTCACTGTCCCCGTGGGGAATGATCACACCGCAACCCCTTCTCCTCCATTTCTCCATCCTGTTGGGATACATGCATGCACCCCTGTGCTTTTTAAGTTGCTAGGTCTGGGATTTGAACTCCATGGTTAGCCATGTAGAATCATGTTCTTTTAACACCAGGCCAAGGACTGGCCCTGAAGCATCCTTTTAATAGATCACACATTCCACAGGCTTCATAGCCTTAGCTCCTATGTTAGTGGGAAGCAGTAAACAAAAATCTGAAACCTGTATCAGAATTCACAGAGGGGCTAGGAGGTGGCGTGGTGGTTAAGATACTGGACTCTTACATGGTCTACCATGTTTTGAGTCCCAGACCTGGAGACTTGCTTTCTCACTTTACCTTCTCACTCTCCCTTGTCTCTCTCTGGTGAGCACACATTTTCTATAGCAAATTTAATAATAATAATAATAAATACAGTAAAATGAATAACACTAAATAATTCTTTTTAAAAAAAGAATTTACAGAGGGAACCAGCAGTTAGCATAATGACTATGTCGCTGGACTCCCACGTAGTCGACCAAGGTTCGCGTCCTGGACCCAGGGGCTTAAAACTCACGCCGGGCGTGTGTGCGTGTGTGCCCAAGATCCCGAGAGGAGAATGGAGGAGAAGGGATTGCGGCATGACCATCCCCCCTGGGGGGGTGATTTCTCGCTTTCTGTCTCTATGACTCTGTCTGTCTGGCGAGCACACGCGCCCTATAGCAAAAAAAAAAACTCTCCAAAAAAAAAAAAAAAGAATTCACAGATAAGTTTTTCTCGCTAGCTTTAGTCTTTTGTGGCTTTAAGATGACAGATTTGGAGCTCTGCCTGTGTTACTATCACCTGAAACTATAAGTACCTTTTTGGAGATCAGCTTGGGTTTCTCACAGTCTCATTCTAAAATGGTAGGAATTATACAATTTGCTACCCCTCGTTTTTCATGGAACCTGTTTATTAAAAGGAGGGTGTAGCTGCCTATGAAGTGAGTAGTGACCAAGAAGGGAGGGCATCTGGGTTATTCACAGCTCTCCCGGGACTGAGCTGATGGAGAGCGGAGCACAACTCGTAGGTGAAGCCCATGCATGAAAGGGGCTGGGATCTGTGTGCCTATCACCCAGATGGTGATAATGGAAATGAGTTCATGAGGTCATAGGTCTGCTTGACCAAACCACATATTTAGCCTTAAGGATTTGCCTAGGCTAAGAGTTAGTGGCCTGACATTAGCTGAGGCCTCTTCTTGGAAAAATGGGAGGATGACCTAAGAAAATCCACAGTGACCTCACCCTCTCCTCAGGGTTCTACCATGGCACCCAGAGCCCACAGGTGAGTACATTTGAGATTTATGAGTCATAGGCTTTAGTGCCTGGAGTGAAGAATTCACCCCCACCTCAGCCCCTCCCTTATCCTAGTAAGGGCAGTCACTTACCTTGCAGATTATACTATTTTAATGTATCTTGTTCATTTAAGATAAATTTATTTAAAATATCAGCTTCTGGACTATTAATACCTTGTCGTCTTTGATAGTCTCATCCCTATGAGTAATTAATCAGTTTTGTGCAAGTACTCAGTTTTGTTTACTCAGTATTTCAGTATAATTTTTAGTTTCAGGGTTTTTATTTTATCTATCTATCTTTACTCATTCATTTTTAATATGCCAGAGGGCACATGCATTTGCCAGTGAGAGATAACAAGACAGAAAGAGGGGGACAAAGTACCCACCCTCCCTGAGTGGGGATAGGTCATGTCCCAATCCATTTTCTTCCACATCTTTATTCTGTCAGGATTTGGGGCATGCATGTATGCATGCCTGGTATGTTTTTGAAGCAGCCTGGGTGTGGATTTGGACTGTGAGATTGTCTATGTGGGATCAGTTTGTTAAACCGCCAAGCCACAGGGTCAGCCCCATTGTTTTTTATTTCAAATGTTAGGAACTGACTATTATAAACCTAGGAACTGTATTTCACTACGTGGCCTTCCACGTACTGAATCTCCTACGTGGGCTACCTCTTTGGAGAATGAGTGTAACTCACTTTACCCAGTAGGTATTTTTCAATGTTATTTGAAGTAGTAAAATCAGACATGTGAGGAATGTGTTATTTAAACAAATTCTGTATAATTCTTTAGGCAATACGAAGATTTAAAAAAATAAACTGAATAATCATCCCACTAGTTTATTTTTTATATCTTAGGTTCTCTTAAAATTGGTCTTTGTATAAAGAATTTCTGCATTTTTTTACTTAAGACTTTTACTAATCATCCCGCTAGTTTATTTTCCAGTTTGTATTTTTTATATCTTAGGTTCTCTTAAAATTGGTCTTTGTATAAAGAATTTCTGCATTTTTTTACTTAAGACTTTTACTGCTCAGATATTCCTCTTTTTTTTTTTTTTTTTTGGTTTTGTTTTCATCATAGAATGTATGTGCTTGCCAGAGAGAGGCAGAGAGACAGTGAGAGGGAAAGTGAGAAATGACCCCTCAGAGGAGATGGCTATGCCACAATCCCTTCTCATCCAGTTTCCTTCTGGGATTTTGGGAATGTACACACATAACCAGTGTGATTTCCAAGCCGTTTGGTCCAGGATTTCAGCAGCGGTCAGCTGTGTGGGAGTCCAGTGCCTTAACAACCAGGCCACCTGCTGGCCCCACTACTTAAGTATTCTTAGCTTACATCACCTTAACCCTGAAGTAAGTATATTATATTATAATTTCCTTGAGTTTCAATCTTATCAGTAAAATAAATTTATGATGATGATTCTAAATATTATAAGAATGTGTTATACAAACATGGATTTTTTTTAATATATATATCAAAATGTTCTTTTGTCAACCCTACTGAACTGTCAAACTGGGGGCAAAATGATGATTCTAGGTCTTTAATATCATAGGAATTGTTTTTGTAAGATCAACTAGGCAAGCATTCCTTGAGCCCAACATGACTCCGAGGCAATTTGAGGCTATTGAACAGTCAAATCTGTTCTCAGTGCTGCATTTAGCATAGTAAGAATGTTTCCCATAAAAGATAGTCAGATAATAAGTATTTATAGCTAACCAATTGGACCAATTGTAGACACTCACTGGGCTCCTATGCACTCTACTTCTTAAGAGAATTAAACATCTTGATAACAATAGTCATACTTTTTCCTGTAATAGAGAAGTTAATACCAAATAGATCAGGCATTGAGAATTCCTCAAATGGGCAAGACATGAATTAGAAAAGTCTAAGTGAGACTGATTTAGCTCCTATTCGGAATACCTCATTCTGGTTCACCTACTTCTTATCTTAACCACATAGTCTTTTCAATAGCATCTGTCTCTGATTACTTGCTAAGGAAGTCTAGGTGGTTTGGAGAAGCTGGAGTTTCCGGACAAATGGAGAAAAGGGAAGAGAATAGAGGCTTGTGCATTCTTCTACATCCTTGCAATAGGATTGTGATGACACCGTGATGGAGACAATGGGTGATACTTGAGTAATGTTGTTCTACCCACCAGTCTAAGAGCTTTGAAGGAAACCCAGCTCACATTTAAGGTGGGACAAAAATTTAGCTCACAGGAATTTTGAGGGCAAAAGGTCAAAATGGTTTCAGTGCACATCTGGCCTACTCAGAAAACTTACTGGAAGTCTGGGCATGTCTGCCTTGTTCAAACCTGGACTTGCAGTGTCTAATATGATACCTGATCGGAAATGACTTCGCAACATGACAGGACTTCAATAAGTTCGTGGAAAATGGAATTATAAGTTTATTTTGGTATACAAAGATTTTTTTGAAATGTGTGCATAGCTTTTTCATAGTATACATTTTCCATAAACCTTTTGGAGAAACTTTATATTCTGGCCCAGTGAATAAACAGCTTTTGAAGATTTTTAGATCTACCCATTTCTTCATCAACTGGGACTTTGATCCAACTACGAAGATGAAGAAACAGAGATTGAAAGGGAAACAGAAAGGGCAGAAAGACTTATGTAGACATAGATGTTCAGGTATAAACGATGTGTAATAGTCTAAAAGGTTATCTCTTCTCTGAGGTCTTTTTTTTTTAATTGTTTTTTGCTATAGGGCACATGAGCTCGCCAGAAACATAGAGAGAGACAGGAAGTGAGAAATTATACCCCAGGGTTCTTGGCCACTCCACAATCCCTTCTCCTCCATTCTCTTCTCGGGATCTTGGGCATGCATGCACATGTGCCTGGCGTGAGTTTAAGCCGCTGGGTCTGGGACTTGAATTGTGGTCGACTACATGAGAGTCCAGTGACATAGCCATTATGCCCACTGCTGTTCCCACTCCAGAGGATTTTTAATAGAGCAAATAATTAGTAAATTTAAGGGATATGTTCTTAATATTGATGAAGGAGATACTCTTTTTTAGTGCCAAGGAAGCAGTAGAACCAAAGGGGTCTGCTTCATGCCTTTCTAATAATTTGGAATTTATAACTTCCTGTTTGCTTTCTAAGTCACATGACAAGTTCATATTTAAGCTGTTCTGTTTGTAAGTAAGACAAATTATTGTCTTGCTCTTTATCTTGTCAGGTAATAAGATTTTTTTGTCCACATCTCTTCCAGTTTCTTTAGCTTAATTAAATTTCCTATCTGATGATTCTAGGTTTGCAATACTCACAATGTGTCTCTCATCTTGAAATGAACAAAAAGGTTTAAGCTTGACTATTAGGCTTGATGGAGCTTGCTGGGTGTGAGACTGGAAAGAGAAAAGAATATTCAAACCAGAACATGGAAGACTCCCATAAGTTCCTCTGAGAAATGCTGGAGTCATTTGCCCAATTGCAAAATCAACACCATCATTAAATACGCCGTAGGATAACACAAAGCAGAAGCCTGGCCCAAACCCACAAGCTCTGGAACAGATTCAAACCAAACACAGACAGGAAACCACCCACCCAGGCACAGAAGGTTGGGTGCTCTTGAGTGAAAAGTAAATGTGCCCAGTGATTGACAGTCAACTCTCCTGGTGAGCACATCTGAACTAGGACTCAAGAAAAGGAAGTTTAGCCAAAAACATTTGAGAAAAAGGTAGAAGATGTAAAATATATTAAAGTTCAGAAATTTAAAACAATCTTAATATTTTACTTTTTTTCAAGGTACCCACTTCCTTAAGTGTTTTATTTCTGAACTATTAGATTGTCGGAAAAGTCATGACGTGTTTTCTACACAAAAATGCATCATGACTTTTCCGATGACCCAATATATTACTGGAAATAAGTTCCAGTAAAATATTTTATAGTGTGGGTTATATACTGATAGTTAAACCTTCTTTAATTTAATTTTTTTAACATTACTTCCCCACATTTTATTGATTTACAAAATACCTTAAACTAAAACTGTGGACAAAGCTAGAATCTCATTACAAGTGCACTGTAATTTTTTCTGAAACATTTTAAATTAATGAATTCATTTACATTCATTCTCTTAGCATTGTCACAGCTTACAAAATGTGATTTTTTTAAGAGAGATTTTTGCTATAGAATGTGTGTGCTTGTAAGAGAGAGAGTAAAAGCAAGAAATTACTCCCCAAGGGGGATGGCCACATTGCAATCCCTTCTCCTCCATTCTTCTCTTGGGATCTTCAGCACACATGCACACATGCCTGGTGTGAGATTTAAGTCACTGGGTCTGGGATTCAAACTGCGGTCAGCTATGTGGGAGTCCAGCAATGTAACCATAATGCCATCTGCTGGTCCCAAGACCTATTTTTTTACTTAAGCATGAGAAAGTTTGAGTGAAGCTGTTACTATTGTCTCTAATAGCCACATTATGAATGAGCTTTATGGTATATCTTTGGATGGTGTAGTTTCTTCTCTTTCTTCTTCCTCTTCCTCTTCTTCTTCTTTCCTGTCTTCTTCTTCTTTCCTTTCTCCTTCTTCTCCTTCTCCTCCTTCTTCTTCCTGCTACCATTATTACAGTTTCTACTAGATAACATTAATAAAACACTTAAATGCCAAGCACTGTTGGGAACACATGACATATTTTAATTGCAACTTATTCAGTAACAACCTTATGAGTTAGTGTTTTTATTATCTCCAATTTTTGAAAGAGGAAATTGAGTCACAGAGACATTAAGCTATTCCATTTATAAGTGGCCTAGTCAGGAGTATTAACTACAACGTGGACTTCTAATGATAGCAAAATTATAAAGTTTTTTTTCCCCTGAGATTTGTTGCTATGGGGCATGTGCACTCACTGGAGAGGGGGAGAGAGAGAGAGAGAGAGAGAGAGAGAGAGAGAGAGAGAGAGAGAGAGAGAAGTGAGAAGTCACCTCCCAGGGGGGGATGATCATCACAATCCCTTCTTCTCCATTCTCCTCTTAGGATTTTGAGCATGTATGCATGCATGCACACACACATTCATGCATGCATGCACGCCTGGAGTGATTTTCAAGCTGGTGGGTCCAGAACTTGAACAGTGTTTGGCCATGGGGAGTCTAGTGCTTTAACCACTACACCATCTTTTGACCTCATAATCATCATTTTTTTTTGAATAAGAATTTTTTTTCCTGAACATTTTATTGGATCTAAGAAGTAGTTATAAAACATTTACCCACACATTTAAATATGTGTAAAGTATCTACCATGTGCCTGTCACTGAGCTAGAGACTGTGCATAGCAAAGTGACAGGTGTCTGTGCTTATCTAAAGATGTACAGTGAGGAATGCTCCAGTTCTGTTTGTGCAGCCTTAAAATAGCTGTCACTCTGGTGCCTCTAGGAAAAAAGGCTGAGCAGCAGTTGCCTCCTGACCATTTCCCCTGTTCTACTGACATTCTCAGCTAGGTTGCCTCACTTATACATCACTTATTCCTATGTTCTTAAGAAACCATAACGTTTCTGTAGAGAGATGCCCCTTTCTTGTCGATTTGTTAGCAGAACCATTTTTGCTTGCTATTCCTTTGTGCCGAGCTGCAGGAATCTGTCCAGTTGGATGTGGTTGATCAGTTTGACCCAGATGAACAGTTACTTTAAGGATGTATGAGTAGATCTAGAGTTTCCTTGTCCACTTTAAATGGGAAGGAAAATGGTGCTCCTTCCCGAACACCAGGGTCACTCAGTTCAGCCTGGGAAAGGGTGCCAAGGTTGATTGACAAGATGTCTTTTTCATCATGACTTAGGAGGACCCAGGTCATCCCCTAGAAAGTTTTGTGTTGAATTTCTACTCCACTTTCTTCCTTCTGTGACACCATGCAGGGTGTCATCTGCTTTTTGGAACAGGGCTCTCGGAAAGCAAGGAGAAGTTTTTCCACTCTAAAGTACTGAGTGCATCTCTTACAACACAATACAAAATGGGCTTACATATTGCATTTAGATTTCTGCAGATAAAGATTTGAAGACAAGTAGGTTTATTGATGTTCTGCTGATGCAGTGATGCTGTGTAACAAAGAGCCACTGCTGGTGTGGGCATCACACTACTGAGCAGTTATCTATTCAGCAATCTGTGGCATTGTGCTTTAAACCAGCTTCAGCTAATCTCAGCTGAGCTCTCATTGCTAGGGTTCAACTGGCTCCTATTGACCTGGGAAAGACTCAGATCAATGAATTTCTGCTCCATGCACCTCTCCTCCTTCCAGGACCAGGAATAGGGTATGTCCTCATGAAGATGACAGAGGACAAGTACATTTTATAGCCTCTCCCCTCACCCTGCCTGCTATCACCCCAGGAAAGTCATGAAGTCCATGAAACAGATGACTTAGAGTCTGCCAAGATTGGACTAAACATGTTAGGGTGTGGTTACAGAAAATAGTTACGAGAGAAAATGGAATAGCCATGAGACCTTGCTGCAAGTCTGATCCTGATTGGATGAAAGAGAGGAGGCAAGTTGGGTGGAAGCATCCTAGACTGCCTCACAGTCTAGAAATGCTTGGTCAAGGCTCCTGGGGAGGACTAATGCCAAAACCAACCATCCCCTATGGAGGATGCTCATCTCTCTCTCTGTCTCCCTCTCTGTCTCTTTCTTTCTCACATATGCATACATACACTCTATCACGAATAAAGAAAACAATGTTTCATTATGCTTCATGTACTTGGAGGTTAAGAGGAATATTTTATGACTAGTACCCAAGTCCAGTCCAGATTCAAATGATGAGAAAGTATAGCTTGTCTCTAGGGAGAGGTACAGGAAAGTCACATGACAAAGTTTATGGATGGAGGGGTAATAAAGGTTTGGGACTGTTGACACAATCAGTGTACCATAAGAGGTGAAGGAAAAGTCAGTGACAGATGAGGGCAAGAAAGGGAAACAGCCAATATATAGAACATTACCAAAGTAGCCTTACTGAGGAGACTAGAGCTCAACCTATTGGCAAACTTCTCGGAGCCAGTGTACAACACCCACGGCAGAGGAAACCTATCTACAAGCCAAGGGGATGATGCGTATTTAAAGTTCCATTTGGAAGGAGTTTAGATGGGAAAATAGGAATCATGGAAGATAAATGGCTAGAAAGATTATGGGCCAGATAATGGATGATCTTCATTGCTGGGCTAAGAAGCTTCTAGTTTATTGGTGGACAGTAGTATGAAGCATATTTAAGCAAAATAAAGGTTTTATGTAATGTCTAGTTTGAATTGACAGTGGATTCAAGGAGAAATAGGTGGAAAGAAAACCAATTATGAGCCAATTATAAGAGTCAAGTTAAGAAATTATGAGAATTTGGGACCAGCAGATGGTGTAATGGTTACATCACTGGACTCTCATGTAGTCAGTTGTGGTTAGGATCCTGAAGCCGGTGGCTTAAAACTCACATTGGGCATGTGTGTGTGCATGCCCAAAATCCCAAGAAGAGAGTGGACGAAAAGGGTTGTGGAGTGTCCATCTCCCCGGGGGCGGGGGTTGATTTTTCGGCTTCTGTCTCTCTGTCTCTCCAGCGAGCACACATTTCCTATAACAAAAATCTCTCTAGAAAAAAATAAAAAATAAAAAAGGAAGAAATTGTGAGAACTTAAGTTAGGATGAATTTAATAGGCATTGGAGGAGTGACAAGGAATAGGAAAGTAAAAGGTGACTGGAAGATTTTGGTCTGTGTGACTGAAAGAATTAAAGGGCTTAGGACAGATAGAGTGAAATTAGAAGAACAAAACAGGAATAACTTATTCATGGTTGAAGAAGACCTAGTAATGTTGGATGGTTGGTTTGAGTCTCTTGTTGGGTTAAAGTAATGAGAAAATGACCAGTTACAGGTTTCTGTAGGCAACTGGGCACATAAAACTACAGCCAGAGAGATAGGAATGTTGAATTCGAAATCATTCCAGTAACACCAATGGCTGTGGTCCGACATGAAACATGAAAGAGGGGACATAGAAATGTCCCGCAGGCTTGCAGTTGTTCAAGATCTGACTCATGAGAGAAGAGATGCTTTTGCTTCTGCTCAAGGCCAGTGTAGCACTTTCCCAAGAGGAAATTAGACAAGACACAGAAAGCCATAGCACACAACAGAAGGAGCAGGAGAATGGATGCACTCCATCATCCTCTCTTTGACACAGCCTCCATTAACCCTGACCCTGGTGGCTTTGCAGTTCTTAGTCAGACCTTCCTGTGCTTTTTCTGCCTTCTTTTATTTGGCTCATGTTCAGGGATTTATAAGCCCTGTTGTGAATTTGCCTTTTAAAAATAATACAAGAACACTGCTTTTCCAATTAGCGTCAGAACTAGAGAAACATATAAGATATATAAGTAAGACTGGAATACATTTTTCGAGGTAAGTGGCAGTTTGAGAATGTAAACTAAATACAAATAACAGTGGGAATCCCCTGATTTTTGCCAGAGATGTTTAAATAGGACCAGGGCAAACTGGGTCTTCTGATAGCTGATTCATGAGAGACGTTATGGTTATCTACAGTGTAGGAGGTAGTTTATTTCATTTTATTTTTTAAAACTTATTTTTTTTTAATTTTAAAAAATCTTTCTTTTTTTGGAGAGATTTTTGCTATAGGGCAAGTGCCCTTGCTGGCGAGACAAAGGCAGAAATATGGAAAGCAAGAAATCATTTCTCACTTTGGCTACACCAAAATCCCTTCACCTCCATTCTCCTGTCAGGATTTTGGGCACATATGCACATGTGCCCAGTATGAGTTTCAAGTCTGTGGGTCTGGTCAGCTACGTGGGAGTCCAGCGATATAACCATTACATCATCTACTGGTCACGGACATAGCTTATTTTTAGGTACATCTCTGCATGCTTGGAGATTTTCCTCCTGTCCACACACAAAAGCCTCTTAAGAAAATTTGAATTTTTTTTTTTTTTTGGAATAGGGTGCATGCACTTGCCAGAGAAAGACAGACAGAGAAGGAACATGAGAAGTCATCCACCAGGAGAGATGGCCATGCCACAATCCCTTCTCCTCTACTCTCCTTTCAGGATTTTGGGCACACATACACATGTACCTGGTGTGTTTCAAGTCACTGGGTCTGGGACTCGAACTATGGTTGGCCATGTGAGAGTGCAGCATCTTAACCGCTATATCACTTGCTGGCCTCAAAGGAATTCTTTATTAAATTCATACCACAGCCAGAGTAGACCCAAATCAAGAGTCCATGATTACATGCTCTCTTCCACTGAATGATATTCCATCATTTACTCATGAGCTCTGTGTCAGCTTCCTTACCAATTATGTACTTATTGATAATTATAATAATAACTCCATATTAAATAGTTGTTGCTGAGCTCTGTACCAAGCATTCTATCTTTATTATTTCATTTTTGTCTTTATAATAACCTTATGAGATAGATATTACTATTCCCATGTTATAGTGAAGAAGCAGGTCCAATGACATTAATCATTTACCAAAAAATTATATGAATTGAAAATGGCAAAGCCAGTATTTGAACCCACAGGTTTCCATTTATTCAAATGAGAGAGTATGCAAACATGTAAATTTAATAGCTTTGGAGTCTCCTCTGTCATATTTTCTAGATTGATATGCACGAGTATGCACCTGAGATACCTACATACAGGGTCCTCATGTCTCCACCTCCAGCCTCAGTCAGCCCAAATCCCAGGCATCTTCACATGTGCAAGACTGCATGTGCGGGAAAGCCTTAGGATGGGAACCTGGGACCGTCCCATGTGGGTCTGGTGTTGCAAAGCATTTTGTTACCACTGCACTGGTAGTTTGTTTTTCTATGACCTTATGGATTTCTTAGATGATAACTAGGGATGATGATGATGGTAGGCAACTGTGCTCCAGAATTAGGTCATGACGTTTTGATCCCTTCCCTTATTCGGTCAGTTGTAGCTTTCTTTCTTTAATGGCAACTCAAGTATCATTGATAATCACTACCCCAGATACATAGGAAACAGTGAAATAACAGAGATAAGAATGGGCCTGTGACATACAGGTGGAAATCACTGCCTTTGAGGCTGTGTTTTTCCTGTTTCTATAAAAGAGGAAGGATCTGAACTTGATTGGCTTCTTTGCCCTCACTAGACTTCACTACGTAAGTAGGTATCAACTTGAAAGTGTAACAGCTCTGAATGGACCAGATGATGTGGATAAAGAGCCACAGAGAGATGTTATTTTTTCAAGAGGGACTGGTTAACCAAGAGGGATCTGCACAGCATACTACTTTCCTCGTCAAAATACTACGCTCTACTCTGTGGTGGTCAGCTGTGTTGGCTTAGAAACCAGAACACAAGCACACTAGAAATGGATCTGGTTCTTAGAATTGATTGAGTTAACCGTGAAGAATAAATTATAAAATCAGAATGCAAATTTATTCTTGCATTCCCTGAATCTAAATTGCATATGTGTTTCTTTTAACATTTCAACATTTTAAAATGAAGGCGTTTCTTACAATGGAGAAACCCTTTTAATATGGCAGTGTTTCTTTTCCTTTAAGCCTCCTTTTAAATAGTAGCACATGCTGTGACCGGGAAAACACGAAAACAAGGCAGTTAAATTGTAAAATGTATCTTCTCAAAAGATCAGAATCTTTGGGCCAAGACATTCTCTCCCACTAGGCAAGGTACATAGGAAGTAAATTTATAATCATAAGGTTGCTTGGTAAAAAGAAGCTCAATGAGAGGGAACTCTTTGATATCAATGTTTAAGGAAACCAGATTAAGATCATTTATGCACTCATCTCTATGACCAGAATGCAAGTGCCACTCGCTTCTGGGAGATGTCTTGGTGACACGGCATCTAGAGTGGACTGGCTCTGAACATTCATTCCCTCCCCACCCCCATCTGTTTTTTTTTTTTATTTTCGTGGGCGTTTCTGAACTGCAGAGGTTAGAAAGATCAAAATTAGTTTCCATTTTGTGTAATTAGAGTTCTGGAGGTGAAGTAGATGATTCCTGTGCATTTGTGCAATATTTGGGAGAAATGGGAGACTGAGGTCATTTTTATTTTCTGATGTTTTTGGCTGTTTCGTGCTTGTAAGCAGCATGCCAGCATCCTGCCTGCTGCTTGGGGAGCTGTTCAGTGGTGGCAGCTTTTTGACTCCTACATCGCAACAATAGTGATATGTTCTTGGGTGAAAGTTTTAGTAGCAACTTAAGTTCCCTAAACCGTACCCTGAGTGATACAGTGATTTCCCCTTGAGAGTCACTTTCTTTCTTTTGTTATTTGTTATGTTTATATGTTGAGTCAAGTTACAGTCAGCTTTCGACAACCTCAGAAGCATCTTTAAAGGGTATTTATGTAGTTCTCTTCTTCGCCTTATGATGTTCTGGTTCTATATTAGGGCCTTGAAGACCAATGGGATTTGCAGGTTTGGGGAGCTCCTAATTTTTGCCTCCTTTACAATCTAGAGGAAGAAATAAAACATGCACTGGGAAGGTGCTTGAACACATGTTCCAGAGTACCAACCCAAGGAAAGGACAATGTTAAGAAACGTGAAGAAAGTCACACCATGACGCTATTGCAAGCCATGTCCTAACTGTTAAGATTTAAGCTCCCCCTTACTCTACAAGTTAAACAGAAGACCAGAGTCCTCTCCTGTCATCTACTTACTTTATATAAATATATACATATCTATGTGCATATGCATGTTTGCTGTAGCTTACTTTATGCTTTATATAAACATGTATATATGTGTAAACATGTGTTTGTGTGTGTGTGCATATATATATGTGTGTGTGTGTGTGTGGATAGATAGATAGTTAGATAGATAGATAGATATTTTATACGGGCATGCACTGACTGGAAAGAGATACTGAGACAGAAAGAGAGAGATACTCAGCCACCTTAAACCACCACACCACTGGCCAGTCTGCTTTTCTTAAATAATTTTTTTGATCTGTGGACAATCCCTTTTTTCTCTTTCCAGAACAACCTGAGCAGCTCAGCAGTACAGAGTAGCTTTACACATTTATGGAAGCCCCAGCCAGCACGAGCTAAGGCCCAGAGGAATTAGCTTGTTTATTCATGTGGTCAAGGAATATGCAATTTGGAGACCTAATGGTTTGCATAGTCTTCTTTCATCTTCTGACACAGGCGCATGGCAGAAATGATGTTTCCAAATGAGATTTCTAAGCTACAACTCCATCTCCCTTCCCTTAAAAATGGAGCCTTCAAGGTAAAATCACTTTTGGGCCTTAACCCAGCCTTTGGCATGCCGTCTAACGTCCACCAAGGAATAAAATGCTGACCAACTGACTGCGTGCTCCTTCTCAGGAACCAACAACTATTTCTCTCTTTTAAAAATAGCTAAGATACTTTCATGCCTAGGACACATCAATCCTATTTTTTTTTAAATCTCCAATTGCAGCTCCTTGTTTGTATCTGCTGATTATATTTACTTATGTTTAAATTAGGAAACCATAGCTACAGTCCTCCTGCTCACCAGGACAGGTAGCTCCAGCCCACATGAACAAACCCAGGCTTTGTCTGCTTAGGTACACTTTTTTTCTAAGTTAGTTGTTCAGAAAAGGAGAGAGAAAAGGAGACATTGGAAACTCAGTACTAGGTCTGGCCCATCAGGCATCTACTTACTTTTATTTTATTATTATTTTATTTATTTTATTTATTTATTTATTTATTTAATTTTTCGAATAAAACCCAGGGCTTTGGAAGGAGAGACAAGTGTGTACTCAGTGATGTCATCTTGGCAAGAGGTGTCCTTAACCCCCTCGAGTGACTCATTTATAAATGCACATTCCATCCATATCTCTAAACAGTACTTTGACTTCATTTTGTTCTCACTGCATGCAATATCTTTGGATGTTCATTACTACACAAACTTTGTGGTTATTGTGGTTCTAAAGGTCCCTTATTAAAATGTCAGGAGTCCTGGAACTGACTAAAGAAAACTCTGCCCATTCTTTAAGAAGAGGAGGGGCCAGCTGGATACCACCTGGCCAATTGCATGGTTCAGGTCCTGTACCTTGTGGCTTGAAAAACACTCTGGGTACAGGTGCATGAGTGCCCAAAGTCCCAAGAAGAGAATGGAAGAGAAAAGACTGCAACATGGCCATCCCCTCTGGGGGATGCTTTCTCACTTTCTAAGACTCTCTCCTTTTGGTGAGCACACATGGCCTATAGCAAATTAAAAAAAAAAAAAAAGACAGTTGAAAAATATGAAAACAAAATTGTGGGTTATTAGGACACAGGAAGGTCAGCTGGAGCTGCAGTGGTCATGCAACGCTCTGGGATGCTGGTCCTACATGGAAAGGTCCCGGGTTTGTGCCCTGAGGTTTCCCCTGGCTGAGGCAGGGGGTGGATCACAGCATGAAGACCCTATTGGGGAGCACCTGTCAGGCTCTCTGTCTCTCTTTTCTTTCTGTGTCCTTTTTATTTAGTTTAAGCAAATAAATCATCCTTTTTAAAAAGTATAGGAGAGAGTAAGTATATAAAGGGAAACCTTCGTTTTTCATTCTCGTCTTTGTCAATGCTTGCTGTCCCTTTAACTTTCCTTATTTTCTACGATTAGGTTTCCTTCCTCTTTTCTGCATTATCTCCATATTCCTTTTGAAGCCAAGAAACAGTGATAGGTAACTGTGTCATCAGTGCCGTATGCCATGACGGAGAGCCAAAAGGAAGTGGCTTGCTGCTCCATTCATCTTTCGGCTTTTCCAGCAGGCAGGGTGCTGGCCTCAGAAATCACACCACCGTCACCAGTCCCATTGCTCAGGGTGTATGTGTAGGAGCTTGCTGTTTTCAGGAAGCTTTCATGATCATGTGCACCTCCAGCAGCGGCCATCCATTTGTCTTTATTCTGTCCTTTATCCAGAAGGAATTTATTCCTGTTACGCTGTCTGGTATTTGAAAATGTAACCCATCTTCTACAGACCCTTTCCCCTGAAGAGAGCGGTCTCATTTGGCATGCATTTAAACTCATCACCCAGCGCTCTTTTACTAGTTGGTCAAAATCCTTAAAATCTCGCACAGAGACCCGTGAAGCCTCTTCTTGACTCTTACCTTCGTTAACTCAGAAAGGATGCCGTGAAAAATAGCAAGTTACATATCTGTGTCTTTTCACACTTCCAGCATATATTGAACCCGAGGTCAGCTAAAATTTCCATATCTTTGTAAAAAGCCAGGCTTCTCTCATACTCTTTTGTATCATTTTGTTTCTATCTTAAATGTAGAACTTTATTTTTATTTCCTTTAGCTTCTAAGGGATCTGTGTTAGCCTCCAATTCTTGATTGTTAAAAAACAGTTTCGAATCTTCAGTTTGCCAATGTATTTAGTTACACCTCTAATTTTGATAATGGCATTTTCAATAACCTTGAGGATAAGAACATTGCAGCTACAGAACATGGTCTGCTGTAGCTGTTCAATATAATTAAATCAAACATTAACAGGTCAGAGTCCTGCAAAGCCATGCTAAACAAGTATCCATTAAAGAGCACCTTACTGGTTAAGATCAATGGCTGGTCTTTATATGCAAAATGTACAAGTGAAAATAAGAAAACTAAAATCACCAGTAATTCTTCTGTCCAGGCATGACCACTGATAACTTTTGAAAAAGGTCTCTTAGTCTCTTTTCCATATATATAAAATATATATTATGATTTTATATATTATATAGATTGCATGCATTCCATATATAATATATGCATATTAATTTTTAAAAGTTTCTTTATTTTGTGAGTGAGAGAGACAGAGACGAGAGAGTAACACACCCACTGCCAACAGTGCCATCATGCCATGACCCATGCCCAACTTCAGTCAGTCCCAGATAGTGGGCCCATGCACACCGAGTGTGCTTAGAGAGGATGGGAATCTGGAACCTTCCCATAAGGTCAGCCTTGCAGAGTATTGCATTGCATTACTGCCTGGTCCTATATTTATTTTAAAAATGGAATTACAATTATACACTTGGTTTTATTACCTACTGCTTTCACTTGATTGTCCATCTTGTTCATTTATCATATATTTTTCCAAATAATGATATAATATAGATGTATTCCATTTTTTTAAATGCTCCAAAGTATTCATGGCTTGCATATCTGATTCTTTTTTAAAAAACTTTTTTGTGCATTAATAGGTAGTTCTTTATTTTTTAATAATGATTTTATGTTAATTTCATTGTTATTATTATTTTTTAAAATTTGACCAGGGAGAGAAAGAAAGAGGGAAAGTGAGAAAACAAGCCACCAGGACCAGGACTCGAATTGTGGTCAGCCATGTGGGTGAGCAGCAGTCTAATCACCACACTACCTGCCAGCCCCACATATATGATTCTAATTGTTACCCTGTAGGAAATAACAAGGTCCATTTCATTTTATAGATGAGAAAACTGAGGTACAGAAAAGTTAAGTGACTTCTCAAGGGGGCCTTGCTAGTATTAGAGGGAGGAATTGAACTGTCGCATTTTTGGTTCTTGGGACCGTACTTCTATCCTATGCTTCAAGGTGATGTATCACCAGTGGTTTGTGGAACTTGTTACCTTTACAACAAGCAATTATTAACATTTTCTAAGGGAGAGAACTAGCAGTTAGTGTAATGGCTATGTCGCTGAACTCCCATGTAGTCGACCGTGGTTTGAGTCCCGGATCTGGTGACTTTAAACTCACACCGGGTTCATGTGCGTGCGTTCCCAAGATCCCAAGAGGAGAATGGAGGAGAAGGGATTGCGGCATGGCCATCCCCCCTGGGGGCTGATTTCTCGCTTTCTGTCTCTTTGATGAGCACCCATGCCCTATGGCAAAAACTTCTCAAAAAATTTTTTTTCTAAGGGAGATATGGCATGATTAGACTTACATGTTTTCCTTTTTTAATGAATTTATTTTACATGTATTCACTGAATATCATCACAGCATACGAAATGCAGCTTCCCATCCAGAATTTTAAAGGGATTGTCCTGTGCACATTTGGGGAGGAGGTGAGAGTGGGATGCTGCAGGGGGGCAGTAGAGGCCGGGTAGGAAATAAGTCTGCTCTAAGGACAGGGTAGAACTCCAGGCTTGAATGAGATTGCCCTATGGGATAGAAGAGCGCTAGGCAGATTAGGAATATCTTTAGAAGCTACAAACAGAACCTGGTGGGAGACTGACCCAGTGAGGTGGTAAAGATAAGAGAATTCAAGGATGGATTTCAAGCACCTGAAAATAAAAACTGAATGGTCCTTCACAGAAAAAAACAAACCAAAAAGTAATACCAGGTTCCCTCTTCAATTGTTTCACTACAATTCCTTAAATTTGAGAACTTTTAGAAACTGAAATCAAAGTACTTTTTTGGAAGATAACAGGTTACTACTTTAATTTTAATAAAAAGAAAGAATGCCCATCCAATGTCCTTCGAAAAATCCATCCATAGGGTTTTTTAGGAGCATTAAAAGCATTAATAACATTAATAACACTTAACAAGCCTACCAGGAATCCAGTACTGCTATAACAAGTGTTAGTTACTATTATTATCTCTTCAGTTTTACCTCTTATCACTAGTACCCTCCCTTCTATTCATCTTTCTGGGCTCCTGCCGCCATAGCCTTCCCTCACTTCCACAAGGGTGCCCACCTTCCCCGTCCAGTTTCCTGCCCTGTACGTGGCCTACCATCTCCCTAATCCAGCCCTTCCACAGTGAACTCTGCTGCTGCCATCAGCCTCAGCCCTCCCCTACTCCTGAGGCTGACTTTTCCACCCTGCTCCTCTGCGTGGTTGTTTGATAAATGTCTGCTTCCTCTGATAGTGGAGGTGGTAGTCTGTTTCGCTTGCCACTGTAGCTTTTGTGCTGGGCACAGGATTAACACAGAATAATGCTCACTATTGAAGTACTTTAGTTCATAAACTTTTATCATGTCATGTCACTTCATGACAGCAGGTGGCATCAATGTGCATATTTTCAGTGACTAGATCATCGGCTTGGAATGGTGGTTAGATTTTACAACATAGTCTGAAGCCCAAGGGCAGTCAGACTTACTTGACTCCTAAAGAAATAAGGATAAAATGATAGCTTTATATACAAAATTCTAAAGATTAAAGTTTGAAAATAATGCTCAGTCCCAAGGGCACAGGTAGTAGGGGCACTGCTGTGTGAGGCAGAGGCCATTTATATCCTGGGTCTTCTAGTTTCTTGTTCACACCCTTGATGCTGGCTAGCTGCAGGGATGGGAGAGGATTGCACAGGAAGACCCTTTTGAGAGTGTCTATCGCTCTCCCTTTTTCTTTGTCATAAATAATAATAATACTTTAAGATTACTTTTTTTTTTTTAAGAGGTTTTCCTATAGGACATGTGCGCTTGCCAGAAAGACAGAGAGAGACTGAGAGACAGAAAGTGAGAAATCACCCCCCAGGAGGGAAAGCCATGCCGCAATCCCTTCTCCTCCATTCTCCTCTCAGGATCTTGGGCACACATGCACACACATCTGGCGTCAGTTTAAGCCACCAGGTCTGGGACGTGAACCACGGTCGACTACATGGGAGTTCAGCGACATAGTCATTACACCAACTGCTGGTCCCTAACACTACTTTTAAGACTCCCATCATAGTCTGTCAAAGATTTCCAGAGGCGTTTCTCTCACTTTCATGTACTCTAGCCTCCCTTATGACATTACTTTGACGAATCTGAGATACAAACGTACAAGTTTTTTGATAAATATTAAGACTACTGGAAGAAAGAAAAAAACCTGAATAAATTCAATTTAGGGATCATTCCCAAGTCCTATTTACCACAGTTCCTAGCTCTTTTGTAAACAGACATTTCACAAGCTTTACGGTCATATGGGAGCTCTCACTCCTTGCCTATTGTCTTACTCATTTATTCACTCATTTATTATTTGGAATTTTTAGCATTTAACTTACACAAGACAATGATGCCGGGAATAATAAACATATGGATGATATGGTATGTTTATATCCCCTGCAAGCTTACAGTATAATAGTAACACATTTCTATTCCTGTTACATTGCTTCAGTCTTTCCACTTAGGTTATTCTCTTTCTTCCTACCTTTGTTTGAATCTTTGACAAGCAACTCACTCCCACCAGTAAAAGAATACAGAGTTTAGAGACAGTGGTGTGGTCATAAAATGGGTTGTGGGTTGTGGGGCAGTAATGGCAATGAGCTACTTTTATTCTCCATGGAATCAAGAACTATATTAAAAATTAAAATATGATCACTGGGCTTAATAGTGATAAAATAATAATAACTAACGTATTTGGTAACTTTGCCTATACTAACATTTCTTCCTGATGACAACCCCTGATGGACGCCGGAATATGAAACTGCTGCCCGTCGTTGGTAAATGAGGAACCGGGTCTGTGTGATGAAGACTAGAAATCAGCACCACAAACTGGGGGGAGAAAGAGCCTCATGACTGTCCGTTCTTTTCTCAGAGTCAGTGTTGAAAATGGTCTTGACGGTAGTCTTAAGAGTTTGTGAGTCTCTGTCCTTTTGTAACCAGATTCTTTAAAGAAAATAGAAGGGAATTTGAAGTATATTGAATAGTACTGTAGATTTTCTAAGTTTGCTTTAGTATTGGTCTTACTAAAAACAGTTCTGAAATCCCATAAATTTAATTGAAGTATACTTAGGAAAATGTCATAGACCCTTAAGGAATACAGTTTCAATTCACAATCTGAACTTATCGCTGGCTGTCAAGATTCTTCAGTGGAAGAATTTCCATGCCATTTGTTTTCATTTTGAAAGAGATCATCTTAAACCAAGAAGTATTCTGATTGGGCTGGCCTTGTAGGACAGTGGTTAGTGCTGTGCATTGGGAGCCCGGTTCCACATGGCTAACCATGGTTGGGGTCATGCCCTTGTCCCAGCAACTTGGAAAACATGCTGGGAGAATGTGAGAATGTGCACACATGCCCAAATTCTTGGGCCTGTGAAATAGAGAAATAGAGAAAAAAGGACCGTGACACAAACACATTCTACTAGAAGGTGCTTTTCCTCTCTCTCTCTCTCACACACATACACATAAGCTCTTGCTCTTTCTCTCTAGCAATGAAAACAAAAGTATTCTGCTAAGCAGAAAGGAAAGGAAATTAAACAACTATCATACAGGGAATGGGTTCTAGGATTTTTTCTTTTCATATACGTTAATGTGATCTCACTAATTTTGGAGATATTTTCAGAAAAACGTACAAACGTATATGTAAGAAGAATAAAAAGAAAAGAGAAAAGTAACATTTTTTTTGAGATGATGGGGGACAAAACTCAGCCAGAAAAATGGGGGGAAATGTTAATCTTAGTCTTCAGCTATTATGGCCACACTCATGATTACTATGGCAACAGGTGGCAAAACAGTGACATAGCCTTTCAGTTTGAATGCCAAGTTTAGAGAACTTGCCACACCCTGCACAGCTTAAAGGACTACCTCTCTCTCTCTCCTTTCCCTGCTAAGTGGCTGTCGAAAGACCAAAACCACAGGGACACTCACTGGCTTTAGAAACAATATTAATTAATTCATACATTTATTTACTCTTTCATTTATTCAGCAAATATTTACACAACCTAGCTACCTAGAAACCCTTCTCCTGGGGGCAAAACCAGTTCTTAGCGAAAGGGTGATATGCTACTTGAAATTGTTTTTCCCTTTAGAAGCTTGCTTAAAAATAATTATTGTTTCCCTTTACGTTTCTTTGTGGAAAGAAAATCCTGACAAACTTGAAGAAGTATCAGCAGACGAATGAGTCAATAGAAATGACTTGCAAACATTTCTTTTCAGTACCTTTGAGACTTTTCAAAGTTGAGAAATGGAGAGTCTGTGAAAGCTCTAGGAATGAGTCTTCAACTTTGGCTCTCCTTACGGTCTTTGAGGATGATTTTTCCTAACCCAATAAAGGTATCAGGGTTAGTCTTTGATGCTAATGATGAAAATAACTTCCATTCTCAAGAACTGAAATAAAACAAACAAGCAAATAAATAAGGTCAACTAATAGTGAAGTTGAGAAATATGTCAGTAAAAGAACATTTTGGGAAATCAGTTGTGCATTTGTGTACATCATTTTACATAGTTCTTACAATAACTGTATTAGGTTGGTAGTATATTACCCACATTGTGTGCTCGATGGAGAGCCCAAGGTCCTATACCTTTATCTTGGGTGGGGCAGAGGCAAGAATTCCAACTCAAATTCATCTGACTCCAAACTCAGGCTCTTTTTCAGCACACATAAGCAGACTCTTGCTTTCATTGAACAGTGGCCATTAAGATGAGGGGATTTCGAAAAGTTTGTGAATAAATAGAATGAAAGTACAAGTTTATTTTGGTACAAAAAAATTGAAATCCATGTATAGCTTTTTTATAATACACGTTTCCTATGAACTTTTTTTGAGGCCACTCATATATTACTTAATCAAAGAGCCACAGTTAAGACCATCATAGAATTTTAAAAACTCAAGGGACAATGGTTTGTGGTGAAATGTGTTAGGTCCACAATACGTTACTATCGCCATGCGGCTGCACGACTACTAACTTATACTTCAGAAAATGGGAAAAACAGGAGAGGAGTGGTTATTTAAATAAGAGGGCACTGTGTTATTCAGAGGAGAGTTTTGTCAGAATGCATACATACAGGATAATTAGAAAAATTATAGAATTTATGACTCGAAAGATTATTAGACTATCCATTCATTTATTTATTCACTTAGAAATTTGAGAATATTTAAAAACTGGCTATTATGTGCTAGGCACTGTTCTAAATGCTGAAGATCATGTCAAAGTAATTAAGATGTAATTAAACTACCTAAATAATATATTTGAAACAATCTATTATGCTGTGTCAATATCAAGCACTGGGGCACTTGGCATATGTCAATGAATACAACAGACAAAGATAAATACTCACATAGAATGTATATTCCACTAGCAGAAATAAAATATCTACAAATAAAAAGGATGAATGATGATCAGTGCCAAGGAGAGCAATACAATTAGCAAAGATAGTGGGGAACGCAGGACCAAAGAGAGAGGACTGAATAGAATGGACAGAGAAGGCTTCCCTGGGAAAGCGATGCTAATGGAGTATTTGAAAGAGGTGTGGGAACCAGTCAAGCACATCCTGGGGAACAGATAGTTCATGCAGTGGGAATAGTAAGTGCAAAGGCTCAGGGGGCAGTGTGCCTGGTGTTTGAGGAAGAGAGAGGTGGTCAGTGGGACTGGCTGGAGTGCATGAGGGTAGAGACAGTGGCAGGAAACGGGATCAGGCTGCTAGGAACTAAATTGCCAGGGTAATGATGCTGGCTCCCTCTCGGAGGGAGATAGAAACCACTGGAAGACTAGGTGCTGATAAATTATATGACCTGCTGTGTCTCAAATGGATCACTTTAGTTTCTGTGAGGCAAACAGCCTGTAGGAGGAAAAGGTTAGAAGCTGGGTACCATAGAGCATTTCAATAATTCACGTGAGAGAGAATGGTGTCTTGGGTAAGGACAGAAGTGGTGAGAAGAGACAGGATTGTGAACAGAAGTCACAGAAAATTCCAATGTGTTTGATCGAAGAGGTTCTGCCTCTTGTAATAGGAAGTACCACCTGTACTATCATCTTTTAGGTGAATAACAAGTATGCATTCTTTTTTTTTAAGATTGATTCTATTTAACTTTATTCACTTATTTTAATTTGACCACAGAGGGACAGAGTGTGTGTGTAAGAGAGAAGGAGAGTGAGAAAGTAAGCCACCAGGTCCAGGACTCGAACTGTGGTCGGCCATATGGGAGTCCAGCGCCCTTAACCACCACGCCACCAGCTGGCCCCTAGCAAGTATACATTCTTTTTAAAAGAAGTTTGCTAGAAAGCATTTGTGCACACTGGAGAGAAACAGAAAGAGTGCTGGCAGACCCTGAGTCCCACTGTTGATAATATCAGGTGAGTTTTTATTCTATAGGTTTTGACAGCTCGGTCCTTGATGCGCAGCAGGCCTGTATCTTTCCCCTCCAGCTGAAGTTCCTCAGAATCTGGGATGCCTCAGAGATACCGCCATGCTTTACTTGTTGGATTGCTTCACTCTGTCATAATCTACCACCTGTAGACTACAAAATCCTTCATCTTAAATGACCCAGGTTTCTTCCTAACAAGTATAAACCTATAAGCAAAGGGACTGTGACATTCTGGTTATGTCAAAATTAATGGGACACACCACGAAGCAATGTCTAGACTCTGTTCTGCTGTCACTTCTAATCAAACTGCCCCCATTTCCCTTAGGTCCTGAGGAAACATGTTTGCACTGGACCTGACACTTGGCCAGTTACCAGTGGAGCCTCCATTTATTATAAATGATGTCTTTTTCAGGACTTGATGAAGAGATAAATGATCTCCCAGGTCAGTGAGAAATGCTGTACTCCAAGTAGTGAGGTCAACGGTCACTGAATTCCACTGGACCCTCCTGAATAGGAATGAGAACAGCAGTTACAGATCTTTATCTTCTTTGCTTACTTATCCAGTGTGAACCTGACTCTCAAGCTTAGAATGCGGTCATCAACTACCGAGTCATCAGTTAACTCTTTGCTAACATCTTTCAAGTTCTTTTGGGACATTTTATCATTTGTTTCTCTTTAAAAATGAAAGAAAATGAATCTCATTAGTACAAGTCAAAAGAGATATAAACTTTACCCTTGAGGATTTCATCTAACTAATTATACTCCTTTTACTTTGGGGGAGGATTACTGTACTGTAATTGAGTGATAACCCCAGATGCATGGGTCAAGGGTTTTTTCTTAGTTTTTATTATCATAAATATCTTTTGATTAATAATCTACTCATTATTTTATCCCCCCACACAGGTATGGTTTCTGTAAGGCTTTTTATATTCATCAGAAATCATGTAGCAATCAACAGAAATCTATTCCCAAATATTTTAAGCATAAAAAAGGAGTTTATTAGGTTTCATAACTAACAAGTCTTGTACCAAGTTCGGGTGCCAGCTGGTTCATGGGATCATTAGATTTCATCCAGAATTTCTTTCCTTGCCTAGCACTTCAGGTTTTGCTGTATGTTGGGGGAAGGGAGGGTAGAGTTGATAGGAGAGATGTATTTGCTAAACTCCCATTTCTGTTGTCATCACCAATTTCTTCAGCACACTAAGTAAGAATGACTTTTCTGTATCATTTGGCTTATGAGGGAGAATTATATTTCTGGCAAAGAAAAGAAGGTCATAAAAGTTTGAAATAGTATGTGCTTAGGAGGCTTCAAATAGGTTAGTGAGACCTTGATAAATGACTGTAGATTTTCTTATGTCAGCAATAAGGAGTCACGGAGGGTCTCTAAGCAGTGAAAAAATCATAATAAAATTGGAACCTTTATGAGATTATTCTGATATCAATGTGGAGAGTGGGTTTGACAAGGTTAAGACAGGAAGCCAGAATTGCTCATGGTGAAATAATGAAAAATAATGAGAGTCTGAACTAATGCAGACACAGTGAAAGTATAGAGAAGAGGCAAAATATTCAACATCCTTCACAAGTTGAATATTTAGGATTTAGTTATCAATTAGAAACTAGAGGTGGGAGAAAAGGTAGAAAAATTGCTTCTAGACTTCCAACTTGAGTAAAGGATGGTCTATTCAGAGACAGGAAAAGCAGAATGAGGAATAGATTTTTGCTGGTAAAGAGCTGTGTTAAGGGGCAGATAACCTAATTTGAAGCATGTGGCCATGGAATAAATTCAGGCAAAGACAGACAAGCATCATCCCCAAAAGGCTCAGAACATTCACATATTCACATGTTCACATATGCAGGTACATGAGTGCCCTTTCTCTTGGCATTCCACATGGACACATGCCTAGGCTGGTATGCAGTTGCATGGGATTGTAGCTGCATTCCACTGGAGAGCTGTTGCCCACCTGAAGCTCTCTGTTCTTACCTGTGCAAACCTGAGAGGACCTTTTGTGAGGGGAATAAATATTTTTGTGGCAGAGGCAAAAATGCCAGGTGTTTAAGGGATGGCTGCAAAATATCAAGTTTCTCAATGTCTAGACCTTAGGGTTCCTAATTCCATGGGAATTTAGGATTAAATGAAGACTTGGAGATCAAAGAAGCCAACAATTGACACGGTTTTTATTGTGTTACTCAGGCTGACTCCTGAGGTCAGTCTTTAGATAATCCTGCTTGTCTCCACATATATTTTCAGTAGTTGTTTATAGATATGGTCCCACAGTTTGGAAAGAATTCTGAAGTAAGATTATATTTTTATTAAAGATATTAAAGTTATCAGTATATAAATTGGTAAAGTGTTGGGTGAGGATGACCCTTTTCAAAGAGAATAAATTATGTTAGAAAAGAAACAAGAAAGTAAATATGGAAAATCCCAGTGTTTAAGGAGTGAGATAGGGGCTGTTAAATAAAAAGAGCTCGTGAGAAAGACTGAAGGAACCACACTAGAAATGATCAGGAAAGAAGGATGTCCTGAGTGTCAAACGAAAGTCTACAAAATACCACCAAGACAGCAATAAATTAAGGATTAGAGATGATGCACTGGCTCATAGTTTCCTCATTCTGAAACAAGTTTTTATTTATTTATTTGTTTTTAGGATTTTGCTATAGGGTATATATACTTGCTGAAGAGAGACAGAGAGATAGAGAAATGGAAAGAGAAATCACCCCCTAGGGGAAATGGCCATGCCATGATCCCTCCGCTTCCATTTTTTTCTAGTGACTTTTGAGTACACATGTACACCTGTCCTACACGATTTTCAAGCTTCTGGGTCTGGGATTAAAACTGTGGTTGGCCTTGTGGAAGTCCAGTGCCTCAACCACCATACCTACCACCTGCTGACCCCAACAGGAAATATTCTTTCAGGCAAAGGTGGGATAATAAATACACTTTAAGTGAAAGAATTCACGTGCAAAGGCTAGAAGTCAGACAAGGACAATCGATGCATTTATAAAGCAAGTTACTAAGTCAACTGGTCAAAAACATGACCAATTCAATGTGTACCTTAAAAAAAACCATATGTCAAAACTGGATCTGGTTAGGACTTAATATTTCCAAATAGAAAGTAGCGATCAAAACATATGTCAAAACTGGATCTGGTTAAGACTTAATATTTCCAAATAGAAAGTAGCGATCCATTTTTGGGCAGAACTTATTACTCTAAGATCAAACTGGGGGACCAGCAGATGGTAATGTTTACGTTGCTGGACTCTCACGTAGTCAATCACCATTCAAGTCCCAGACTTGATGGCTTAAAACTCACCCCAGTGTGTGTGTGTGTGTGTGTGTGCATACCCAAAATCCTGAGAAGAGAATGGAGGAGAAGGGATTGCAGCCTGGCCATCCCCTCTAGGGGGTGATTTCTCACTTTCTGTCTCTCTGGCAAATGCACATGCCCTATAGCAAAAACTCTCTCTAAAAAAAGAAAAAAAAAAGATCAAACTGGAACTGCAAGTTACCTCAATCTATCCAGCATGTTTCATATCATCAGTGCTATTTTGATTTAAAGTTGAATCATAGATGTTCAATAAATGGCCAATTTGGTAAATCAGAAATTTCTTTTTACTCTCTTATTGAGTTAATGGATGTTGCATGTTATATATAAAAGGGCTTTAGCATTTAGGACTGCATAATTAGGAAAAAAGAAAGACCTCTACATTATTTTTGACTGTGACTTCTTTTGCTAAATGACATTTTAAAGTTCTCTTTAGAGAAGATAACTAGTACAATATGAAATCAACCAATTTCCAAAGGGTGAAGAATGACTAAGGAGAGATAAGAAAACATTGAGTGCTGATTTCTTATCTTGTTAAGGAACTGGAAAGGTAGAAAACACAGCTTTTTTTTAACAGTCCCAAAAATGACAATGATTTTCTCATTGCTTGAAGATAAAATGAGCCACAATGAAAAACTGAAATCTCATCAAGATACTTCCTTTAAACTCATGACAAAAGAAAAAGTTTAAGAATACTTTCCTTTTCTCTTAACTTTGTGTTTATTTCCCAATTATTAAAATGCACATAGCCAATTATTGCTGGGAATCCCACTTAGGTATATTATAGGACTATACTCAATAATTCAATATGAGAGCCAGATGGTGGCGAGTGGTAAACACCATGCTCTGCAAGGGAATCCCATATGAAAAAGTTTCTGATTCAAGTCTGGACAACTGAATATGCCCTGCTTGGACATAACTAACCACCACTGTGATCTAGCATTGGCTGAAGCCAGAGGATGGATGGTGGCATCTAGACTGTTTTGGGAATTCTCTTTCTCTTTCAGTCAGGGAAGAAAGAAGCAAATATAACTTTAAAAGTAACTGATTATTACATAATATTTTATACACTGTGGTTTTAGTAATAGAACTTGGTTTCCATTGAAGCAAAATAATTTTGATTGTTTTCACTGCTGAAACTACGCAAATGACAGGTGAATTCTCTTCATTCTGTCTCACTTGGTAAATTGCTACCATCTCTTCCTTGTGCTATGTCAGAGTCTTTAGGCAAGAATCTAGGTAATACCCCAGAATACATGAGATTCAATAAATATGGCAGCAAGAGACTAAGTGATTTGGTAAGAAGTATGTACAAAAATAATTTTTTAAAAGTTTTATCTCAGGGACTTGCAGATGGTGTAGTTATGTCACTGGACTCCCAAATGGCTGACCATGATTTGAGTCCTGGACCTGGAGGCTTGAAACGCATACCAGCATGTATGCTCCAAATTCTTTTTTTTTTTTTTTTTTTCATTTTTGTCAGGGTTAGGTTAGGGGTGGGGTTTGGGTTAAGGTGTAGGACTAGGGTTAGCATTAGGTCTATGTTTCAGTTAGGCTTATGGTTAGGTTAGGTTTGGAGGTAGAGTTAGGGAGTAAGATTAGGGTTATTGTTAGTTTTACGTATCATGTTAGAGGAGAATGGAGAAGGGATTGCAGCATAGCCATACTGCCTGTGGGGCGATTTCTTGCTTTCTGTTTCTCTGGTGAGCACATGCACCCTATAGCAAAACTCTCTCTTAAGAAAAATAAAGTTTGATCTCAGTGAAAAAAGTGAAATGTTTGGACTCCTTAGAGAAGGCAAAGATGCCTTTAACTCAACCCGAGTGTTTGAGATGTGGGTCCCTGCCTATTACTGTATAGCATAGTTGGTACAATTTTTTTATTAGCATGAAAGGAGAGATAGAACCTTTCCAATCAAGAGGCATGCATAATTATACATTGTCAGAATCTAATACAACAGAAAAGACACCAGCAAAACAGCGTAGCTCATTCAGTGACAGCTTTATTGAGCTACACGAATTACCTTTGCATTACTCGTTACGGGTGATTACTTTGAATTCTCTATTTGAAGTGTCATTATCCTGTAAAAGCATATTTGAACCATGATGGGTGCTATTGTTTGAATGTGTCCCCCTCTTTCAAAAAATTATGTGTTAAAATTTGGTTGTACTGTAACTGTATTATGAGGGTGGACATTTAATCCAACTACAGTATTAAGAGGTAAGAACTTTGAGAGATGGTAAGGATTAGATAAGGCATCAGAGTGACTGAATATTGGTGTCTTTATAAGAAGAAGGGAAGATACCAGAGGATGCACACACGTTACCTGGGAACTTGGTAGAGAGCAAGAAAGAAGGCCTTTACCATATGTGGCCCCTCAACTGTGGACCTTCAGAACTGTGAGCTAAATAACTTGTCATTCTTTATAAATTCACCCTATCTGTGGTATTGTGTTATAGCAACAGAAAAATGGAATAAAACAACACTAATCTCTTCATGATGAAGGCAAATTTTCTTTTCTCAAACCAAGGTATTGATATTCTTTGTAAAATGGGTTATTAGGGAGGATGTATTTTCTTAGCTGGGGCTAAGAAAATGATATAAACTTTCATTAATATTTCATTTAAAATGATTTTGATTTTAATTTCTGCTGAGTGGAGTTTTCTCATATGGAGTTTGTAGTGTTATTAAAAGAAGCAGAAAATTAACAAGGATTGTTATGCACTAAACATTGTACGAGCAGATAGCATATGACATTGGATTAATATTCCACAGGAACATTTGGAGATGAAAATAAAGAATGTACATATAAGCCACTATGCCATCTTCTGGTCCCCAGATTGGATGTTAAAATGTTTTATTTAGTTAGTTTTTCCATGAGAGAGATAGATACAGACACTCCTAACAGGGTCCTTTCACCGTGATCCATCTTAAGCCTCAGCCAGCCAGGATCATGGGTAGGTGCGCATGTGCCCAGCATACACAGGAATTCTGGGACACAGGTACCCCTGTGTGTCCAGTTATATTACTGCTGGAGTTCATGTTGAAATTTTAAAAGAACACTCAATTTTCTTTACTTACATAGCTATCCTTTTCTTTTGTGGTTGGCATTTTCTTGGGGGGAGAGGTTTTTGCTATAGGGAGCTTCTGCTCGCCAGAAAGACAGAAAGGGACATAGAGACAGAAAGTGAGAAATCACCCCCTCTCCTCCATTCTCCTCTCAGGATCTTGGGCATGCACACACATGCGCCTGGCTTGAGGTCCGGGACTCAAACCACAGTCGACTACATGGGAGTTCAGCGACATAGCCATTACGCTAACTGCTGGTCCCATGTTGGCATTCTTTCTTTCTCTAGAAAGTGCCAATGATATAGAGGGTATTCCTGTTACCACTGCCTTTGCCATGTTAATTCCTGAAATTGAAGAAAAAGGGAGAAGAAAAGACAATGATATAACTAACTCCTAAACCTGCACTCAGAGTACAGTGAAAAGAAAGCTCAGTCCAGTTCTACTGAACATCACATAGTACTAAGCAGAGTAAATAGCCAAGTCAGCATCAACAGCATGGGTGTCTACTCATCTTAATTAGTCATCTCTCACTGAATGTTCACAAATCAACCTCTTAGGTGTCCTGGAAGTGTCAACTCTCCAACTCTCCAAATGACTGCTTATTAGGAAAACATATAACTTAGAAGTAATGTCTCTCTCTCTCTCTCTGTGTGTGTGTGTGGCTGATGGGGGGGGAGGAAGATAATACAGGGTATGGCTTTGTTGTGATCCTCCCACTTCAGCCTCCCAGGTTGGGTGTAGAGGTATGTGCTCTCAACCGCAGGTTTTTAGGGTGGGCTGAGAATTGAATGTGGCCCTCTTATGCGGCCACAACCTTCTAAACAGTGGTGCCCAGCATGGACTACCATGCCTGGGTTGAGAATAATTATTTTATTGATTTTTTCTACATAGGTTCATTATATTGAGCTGTAAGTTTACAAAATGTCTACTGTCCCCATTCTCCTCTCCACAGGGCATTTATTCCTTTCAATGCAAACTAAAAGGTGACTCATTCCATCACCTGTTTTCCCCAACTTTATCTTTTTCACATAGCATTAATAAGAGAATACTCTGCTGCCTTGGTTGGTAGTCCATGAGGATCCAGATGTTCTGTTTTCTTCATGATGATGTGTATTTTGGATACAATTACTGGGTAAATAAACTTGTGAGAATGTTGGAAACTGTGGAAATCCAGTAGCGAGGCCTATTGTTTTTTAAGGTTTTTGCTATACAGTGCATGTACTCGCCAAAGAGGAGAGGCAGAAAGAGAAGAGCAGAAAGAAAGTGAGAAATCACATTCCCCACCCCCCCACAAAGGGGAATGGCCATGCTGCAATCCCTTCTTCTCCATTATCATATTTGGATTTGGGGCACACAGTCACACATACTTGGTAATGATTTTTCAAGTCATCAAGTACAGGACTCAAACTGTACTCATCCATGTGGAAGTCCAGAACCTTAACCACTATGCCATCTGCTGGCCCCAAGAAGAAAATGTAAAACCCTTTGAATTTTAACCAATGACACATATAGTAAAGTAACACATATGAAAAAAAAAGATCCCAGAACTTTATTTGGGTATTTGGATTACAGACTCTTGAAAATTTCAAATTTGTCAGTCTTCCAAGTTGCATGAAAGATTATTCTGTTTTTTATTTAACATAGTGTTATGTTTGCCAGCTGATAGAACCACAGCATAATTACCTAAACATATTTCCTAGTCAGTGTTGACTCTCTGTCTAATTTTCACAATTATTAGCCCGAAATTCTAACTCCAGTTGATATGTGCTCAGAGAAGTCAAGCTAATTTCAATGTTAACCCAAGCAAGACTGAATTACAAAGGTATTCTCTTGGAGAAAAAAAATTTCTAAGTAATACGTTGTAAAAGCAAATCATAAGCTCTAATTGTCATGATTTGGCCTAATGCACAACCCTGCTCCCCTACTTTAGTGGATAATTAAAAACATCATAGAAAATGAATGTGCATGGATAGTTTTCATGATAAAAACAATGTGTAAATTTTTTAAGAGAGATTTTTGCTATAGGGCATGCACACTCACCACAGAGACAGAGAGAGACAGAGAGACAGGAAGCAAGAAATCACCCCTCCCCGCCCCGCGGGGGATGGCAATGCTGCAATCTCTTCTCCTTCATTCTTTCCTCAGGAATTTGGGCATGCATGCACACATGCCCAGGGCGAGCTTTTTAAGTTGCTGGGTCTGGGACTTGAACCACAGATGACTACATGGGAGTCCAGCAACATAACCATTATATCATCTGCTGGTCCCATTGTATGAATTTCTGAAATTGAAGATGAATGACAACAAATTCAAGATTAGAATGCTCCCACAAAATAATACCACTGCAATCATGCCAATTTTATAAAGGTCTCCTTGCTATAGTGAATAAAACCAACTAGATGGGTGTTGGGTATGTCCTTCTCCCAAATACATATATTAAGATATTAATGCTCAGAACCTCAGAATGTGACCTTAGTTGACAATAGTTCTGTTGCATATTTAATTAACTTAATTAGGATAAAGATATACTAGCATAGGGTGGATCCCTAATCTAATATGACTGTAAGCTTATAAAATGGGGAAATTTAGAGGCAGATGTGTACACAGGGAGAAGGCTATGTGATCATGAAGATCAAGAAACACCACCAATTGCCAAAAAAACATAAGAAGCTAGGGGAGAGACATGGAACAGATTCCCCCTCACAGTGGAACCAACCCTTGCAGATGGCTTGATCTCAAATTTTTAGTATCCTGAACTGAGGCAATAAATTTCTGTAGCTTAAATGATCTGATTTCTTGTACTTTGTTTTGATAGCCCTAGCAAACTAAGAAAGCATGCTTCTGAAATGAAAAGACTAACACTCACATTTTCTTTTTTAAAGAAAATGTCCTTATTGTAATTTATAGTTTACATATAATTATTATACATCTCTGTAGGGTACATAATGGTCTTCAAAACCATGCAGACAGTGTATAATAAACAAACTGAGAATATTAACATATTTACCACCTTCAACATTTAACATTTTATTATGTTGTGAACATTCGGAACTCACTCTACTGGTTATTCTGGAAGTATATATTGAATTGACAATGACATTCAGTGAAATACGGTTATAAGGAAAAAAAACCAAATTGATTAAAAATTAGGCTACAGAAGTCTCATAAATTAACCATAATCTTAACATAGCCAATGAAAGAAGAATTTGTAATTTCCATGTGGAGGACTAGGAGAGATAGGAGTTTATAATCTGAAAAGATCTGTGGTATCATTGGTCCAGGTAGAGACAGGTAAAATTGTACATAACAACAGCTCATTAGGAAGAGATAGAAAAGAAAACTCTTACTCACTCACTATCAGATCTTGTAAGACAATAGTACTGCACTGTGCATAAGATAGTAAGTCCTCATAAAAGCAAAAACAAAATAAAATTGGAAAGAGATGTTTAAAAGCAAAGACCTTGTGGGCCCAGCAGGTGCTGTAGTGGTTAAGGTATTGTACTTTTACGTTTGGGTCTTGGACAGGGTGGCTTGAGACTCATGTCAGGCATGTTCGCGTTTGTGCCCAAAATTCCAAGAGGAGAATGGAAGAGAAGGATTGCAGCATGGCCATCCCCCTGGGAGGTAATTTCTTGCTTTCTTTCTCTCTGGTGAGCACATATACTCTATAGCAAAAATTTACCCCACCCCTCCCAAAAAAAAGAAAAAAAGAAAAAAAAGGCAAAGACACGGTAAAGCCAGTGATTGGTGATTTTTAGGCTTTACAATGTTTTTGGTTTTAGCCTTCTTTAAATTCATATCAACAAAAGACTCAACTACTTGTAATATTTTAAACTTTTCATTTGTTACCTAGTTTTATGCAATGAGTTGGTTATAATAAATACATGAATTGAAACTAGTGGAAACAACTGTCTATCAAATAATTGGTGAATTTTAACTTCAGCCTGCTTGTGTATAGAATAGTTGAATATGCAGTTTTAGCCTTTTAGTAGGGAAATTTAATCCATATATTCAATGTTATTATTGACATGTGTGAACTTATCCTCTTTGCTAGTTGTTTTTGTTCTCTTACTTCTATTTATTTCCCTTTCATTTTCATGGTATAGCATTCCCTTAAGCATTTCCCAAAGAGCTGGTTTAGTTTTGCCAAATTCTTTCAGCATTTGTTTATCTAGAAATGAATGGGAGATAGATTTAAAACACTGAAAAAAAAATTCTGCCAAGTATTATACCCAGCGAGATTATCCTTCAAATGGGAAGGTGAAATAAAATCATTTCCAGATGAACGAATTCTTATAACAAATGAAAAGTTTAAAATGTCACAAGTAGTTGAGCATATGCCCAAGATCCTGGGAGAAGAAGAAATTGAAAAATATTTGCTATGGATTGAATGCTTATGTCTCCAAAAATTCATATGTTAATTTAATCTCCATAGTAAGCATATTAGGAGGTCGGGCCTTTGGGAAGTGATTAAGTCATGAGGGATAAACAGCCATGAATGAGATTAGTGTTCTTAAAAGAGAGATCCTAGAAAGCTCTCTTGATTCTTGAGTCATGTAGTTACAGTGAGAAGACTGGAATCTAAGAACTAGGAAACTGACTCTCACCAGTCACTGAATCTGCCAGTTCCTTGATTTTGGACTCCTTAGCCTCCAGAACTGGGAGAAATAAATGTTAACTGTTAGTAAAACCATCCAGTCTACGGAGTTTTGTTATAGCAGTCAAAATGTACTATGACAGAGGATTTTTTTTTCCTTTTCTTAATCTTGAAATTTCTTAGCCTATACAAATATAGTAATTAAATAAAATTCACTTTATTTGTTGTAACCATTTTTCCCATCTGTGAGAGTATATTAATCATGCTTTTCTACTTTCTGATGCTTTGACATCTGACCCTGGAGAGACTGTGCTGACTCTGGAGAGACTGTCTCTCTCAGGCTAGCCAAACTGTAAAGATAACTAAATTACTCATTTGGGAGTATGTCTTTCATATGCAAACCACCCACTCCAGAGCACATACCCTGACTACCTCCTTTGTTGGGTTCTTACACTCTGAGACACTAGTCTTCTGCCTTTGTAACTCAAGAGACAAGTCCCAGACAATGTAGGACAGGCCCTACATCCAGGAGCCTGCTGAAATTATTTGAATTAGGCAAACTTAAACTTGCTTATCCTGTCTTGTTCATTGTGTCTCACAGAAACCATGATAATGCTCTTGCCCACACTGTCTTCTCCTCCCTTTTCCTCCCAACTAACCCCGGTGCTTCCCCATCAGGCATTCTGTGGCATGATGTATCTCCTCTTCTTGGGAACTGTGAATAACAAACTATCATCTCTTGACCTGCTGGCCTCAGCATAAGTGAATAATAATAAAACATACATTCTAAAGCAATGAGTATACCTCTTTTAAAGTCAGCCTCACTGCCCCTACTTACACTCTAGAAAGATCAGTATAGTCACTGATAATTATAGGGCAGCTTTTCATTGATATCTAAAAATAATCTCAGACTGGGGCCAGCAAGTGGCATAGTGGTTAAGGTACTAGACTTCCATGTGGTTGACCGTGGTTCAAGTCCCAGACTTGATGACTTGAAATGCACTGGGCATGTGTGCCTGTGTGTCCAAAATCCTGAAAGGAGAATGGAGGAGAAGGGATTGCGGCGTGACCATCCCCCCTGGGGGGTGATTTCTCGCTTTCTGTCTCTATGTCTCTCTCTTCTGTCTGGCGAGCGCATGTGCCCTATAGTGAAAATCTCTCCAAAAGAAAAAATAATAATCTCAGACTCCTGCTTCAGTCCCTTTATAGAGTACAGGATGCTAGTACTATTACAGTTTATGCCATTGAGATTTTTTTTTTTTTTTTGGAGAGGTTTTTCACTATAGGGCACATGCGCTCGCCAGACAGAAGAGAGAGACATAGAGACAGAAAGCGAGAAATCACCCCCCAGGGGGGATGGTCACGCCGCAATCCCTTCTCCTCCATTCTCCTCTCGGGATCTTGGGCACACACGCACATGCGCCCAGCATGAGTTTTAAGCCACTGGGTCCGGGACGCGAACCGTGGTTGACTACGTGGGAGTCCAGCGACATAGCCATTACGCTAACTGCTGGTTCCTGCCATTGAGAATTTTTGAGAAAAATTCTTACTTGCCTCATATTAATAAACTGTTTTCCCATAAAAGACAAAAAACAAACAAACAAAAACAAGTATTAGGTCAATCTTTCTTTTAAAGGAAGAAATCACAGTTTCTAAGGGACCAAAGCCTAAACCTGATTAGAATCATCTGAGGAAACGTTGCACATTTTGTCTTATGAGCCATTTCAGGCCTGGTTGGGGGGGGGGGGGGCTCTCATTACACAGATAGACCAGAAGGGACTGATTGCACAGTAGTAGGTGTTTTCTTTGTGCTCCAAAACCATCCTGATGTTGTGAAGCATCTCCAGCTGAAAGGTAGGTAGATTTCAATCTCTAAATTGTAAATTATGGCAAAGTTTACTTGGGTTTAGAATTTCTCATACTTGCAAACTGAAAATTATACCATACTTCTTGTTTTGCAATAATTCAATTTGTTATCATCTAAGGTTTTTCTACTGAAGGAGTGGTTCATAGACTAGTAGCTTCAGCATAACATGACAGAATGCAGAATCCCAGACCTACTGAATGGGCACCTACATCAGAACCAGGTCTCTGGGTGAACTTCTACACACAACAAAATTTGAGAGACACTGCTCGAAGACAGGAGGAACTAAGTGGGAGGGCACTGCCATATATAGAAGGTCTTCTCCTATCTGCTGTATAGACATGGAGAGAGAGCCTTCTTTTGGCTCTCTCTTTTATAGTTAGTATTTAAAGGCATGATAGCGAATGGAGCTACATTTTCAAAAGTATAGCCATCAGGGACCAGCAGTTAGCATAATGGCTGTTGTTGGACTCCCACGTAGTCGACCACGGTTCGAGTCCTGGACCCGGTGGCTTAAACTCACGCCGGGTGCAAGTGCGTGTGTGCCCAAGATCCCGAGAGGAGAATGGAGGAGAAGGGATTGTGGCGTGGCCATCCCCCCTGGGGGGTGATTTATCACTTTCTATCTCTGTCTCTCTCTGTCTGCCTGGCAAGCGCACGCTCCCTATAGCAAAAGACCTCTCAAAAAAAAAAAAATCAAAAGTATAGCCATCATAGTTGCATTTTAAAAAATACTTAGCAACCATGCCCTTCATGTTCATTTATTGAAAAAGGTATATTGCTTGGAAAGATGTGCACTAACAAAAAAAAGTGAATGGGAAAATATAAATCTCAAGAAGGGTAAAATTATGCCATGAAAGGGTTGAGTGACTCAAAAGGCTGGTTCATGGAGAACAGTGTGACATGCGCACTGTGGCTGTGGACTCAGAGCGGCTGCTCTCCCGCGAGCAGCTCCCTACAGGTGTTCACGTAGCCCACACCATGTTATCCTTCAGGCTTCAGATGAAATATGGGCTTTCCAGAGAGGCCATTCATGGTCATTCTGTTTAAAGTAATAGCTGCTACCAAGACATTCCATTTATTTCCTTCATAGCCCTAATCACGACTTCTCTTATGTACTGAGGAGAAAAAAAAAAAAGGAAACCAAAATAATCGGTTCACCAGATAAAAAATGTAAATGTCCAACGAGCATGCTAAAGAGCTATTTTATTTCACTAGTCATTAGGGAAAGGCTAATTAGAATCATGGGATAATATTTCACACCTATAAGCTAGGCAGAAATAAAGTTACAAGGCTAAGCGTTGATAGCAGTGTAAAAAGTGTTAACTCGTAGAATGCAGCTGAGAACACGCATTGGTCCAAACAGTTTGGAGAGCAATTTAGCAATAGCTCAAGAAGCTGAGGATTTACAGTGACCTTCATCTCAGCAGTTCTTCAAGTAAGTCTATCCCCTGAATAAAGTCCTCCTTTTGTGTAGGAAAACATACAAAATTTCTCTTTGCAGCATGGCTTTTGAAAGTACAAATGGGGTACACTTTATGTGTGTATCAGTATGAAATGAAAAATGAAGCGTGTCAGTCATGCAATGGCATACTGACAGCAACTAAGATGAATAACATAAACTAACTGTGCCCACACCAATAGTCTCCTCTATGACCAAAATGCCTTGTTTGGAATCTGGTCTGTCTAGGTATTTATTTTCTCTTTATCAGAATGGTAGCAACATTGAGAATTCAGTTCAGAGTGTTTGAGTCTTCCTCTCACATCACCCTCCTTACCAGACTGACATACTGCATTGAGGCCTCATGGATTTCTTCCATCTCCTGATTGTTAGAGTTCCCTGGCAGTTAATAGAGCCTGGTTTTGCTTATACCCCCTCTAAAAACATGCCATAATTATTGAAAAGAATATATATTCAGCACATTGGAAAGTTCTGGAAATAGATCAGAGTCAAAGTCTTTGAAGAAAAAACAAGTCAATTGAAGAGATGCAGATAATGAATAGTCACTGTATTCCACTCACGGTATTCACTTAATGATTGGAAATTGTTGAAAAATTCAGGTAGTATTGAAATCATTATGTGCTTTTTCCTACATGCTTGAACTATGGATGAGGAATTTTTCTTTGTCTCAAATGTGCAACAAAACTACTGATACAGCAGGTATTAAAAACTAAATATGTTGTGGGACCAGCAGTTAGGGTAGTGGCTATGTTGCTGGACTCCCATGTAGTCGATCACGGTTCGAGTTCCAGACCCGGCGGCTTAAACTCAAACTGGGCGCGTGTGCGTGCATGCCCAAGATCTCGAGAGGAGAATGGAGGAGAAGGGATTGCGGCATGACCATCCCCCCTGGGGGGTGATTTCTCGCTTTCTGTCTCTCTGTATCTCTCTGTTCACTTTCTGTCTCTCACTCTTTCTGGCGACCGGGGCCACCCCCCTATAGCAAAAACCCCCCTCTCAAAAAAAAAAAAAAAAAAAACCCTAAATATGTTTTCATGCTTATTTTCTTGGTATAAAGTTAAACTTTGCAATTGATTTATACACACACACACACACTCACACACACACACACACACATATATCTATATATATATACATTATATATATAATATCTATGAAAAATATTCTTTTGTCATAATTTAAGTGTATAATGTAAAATAATTTAAAAATATACCATTTCTTATAATAAAATACATTTTTATAAAATAAGACAATATATATTTTTTAAGAAGCATAGATAAAAATTTAAAAGTGCTCAATCTCATGAAACCGAGGAAATAACAATTAAATTCACATTATAATACACCTACAAAATCTCCAGAATGGGCCTGGACCCTGTGATGAAGCTGGTAGCCTACTGAACTGTGGGGCTGAAAGCCAGAAGCTGACCATAGTGTGAATCCCCAGTCTGGTCCACCTGAAAGCACACCAAGCTAGAGGACTGAGGGAAGGGATCCTGGCATGATTGAGCCTTGTAAAAGGTTCTTCTTTCTCTCTCACTCACATACACACAGACACAATCTATCAATATTAATCATAATTTATAAAAACTTCAGAAGGAATATAAAACAATACCAAGGGACGATGAAGGTATGAAACAGTTGATACTCTCATACATTATCTGACGAGAGTGTAACAATGGATCAACTACTTTGGAAAACTGTTTGACAGTATCAAATTTTTTAACAGAAAAAATGTCTCGGGATTCAGTACTTAAACTCTTAGGATTTTATTGTGTCCCATACACATGTATGCTAAAGTAGCACCATTTACAATAGCCCCAAACTACAAACAATCCATTTGTCCTTTAACAATAGAACGGATAAACACCTTGGGTATAGTCATACAGAGGAGTCCTCTGGAACAGCAACAACGAACAACTACTGCTACATAAGGCACCTTGAGAAATCTCACAGCATAATGTTCCACAAAAGAAATCAGACTCAAAAGCATACTGTATAATTTTATTTAAATAAACTTTAAGAGACAAAGCTAATCTACAGTGTTAAAAATGTACTTAAAAAAATTCCCCTGTTTTATTTCTGCAATCTGGAGAAATAATTGTAAAATTCATGTGAATGAATTTAAAGGGAAAGGAAGCAAATCAAACCTAGGCCTCACATGTAGCCTCAGCCTCTGGAGTAGCAGCATCTGTGGTGTTCGCTGCCACAGCGGTCTATCACTTATCTTTATAAAACTTTGTAGTAAAATAGCATCCTGGGCCTCATGCTTAGCTATTTAACAACATACAAAACCACCATGCCAAATTACATACACAAGAACAGAGCTCACGACGAGAAATACAATCACTTTTGATAGATTTGGACTTCTTAGCATTATCTAAAATAAAAAATGACAGAGCGTTTCCTGATTTTCCTCGTTCACTTTTTTCTTGCATTACTTTTAATAAAATCTAGCAAATCTGAAAATCTGTTTTCATAATGATCCAATTAATACATTTCTCTGTTACTAAAAATGTTTGCATGGCAAGTCAAATGTTACATAATACACTAACCTCTCCAAACCTTAATTTCCTCATGGGTATAATGGAGAGTTGAACTTTGTAAACATAAACCTTCTTTCCATATTTGAAATGTCAAGGTCTTTGCTTTTGATAAATAGCTACATGGGACCAGTAACAGGAAAGCAAATGAAATATTCTCTACTCCTATAAGTGAGTTAGTCACCTCCTTTTTCTCTTAGTGTTGGGCTCTATACACGCTCCATGTATTTATCACATGTGTGGTAATCACTTGTTTTCCTATTGCTCTTCTAGTTTGTAGGTTTCTTTTTATTTCTTTTTCTTTTTCTTTTTGGAGAGGTTTTTGCTATAGGGTGTATGCACTCGTCAGAAAGACAGAGAGAGACAGAGAGATAGAAAGCAAGAAATCACCCCCCAGGGGTGATGGCCACGCAGTAATCCCTTCTCCTCCATTTTCCTCCCGGGATCTTGGGCATGCATGCACACGCGCCCAGCGTGAGTTTAAGTCACCAGGTCTGGGACTTGAACCACAGTTGACTACATGGGAGTCCAGCGACATAGCCATTACGCTAACTGCTGGTCCCTAGTTTGTAGATTTCTTGATAGAACACTTATGACCTTTGTATCCAACACCATGACAATTTTTGAACCTCACTAGGTACTGAAAGGTTTTTAGGTGAAAATGTAAATGACCATACTCTAGATCAAGGGTCTGTAAACTATTGACTGTGGGTGAAATCTTGGCCACTGCCTGTTTTTGTAAATAAAGTTTTATTGGAACACTGTGCACTCACACATGTGCATATTGTATGTGGCTACTTTTTTTTTTTTTTTGCAACAGACACCATATGGACTCATGAAACCTGAAACATTTATTATATGTTGCTTTTCAGAAAACTTTGCTGACACCTGACCTAGAGTATTAAAAAGGAATTATCATTCCAGTATACAACCTTCTAGTATCAGTATCTCAAGTTTAATGAAGATGCTTCTACTCTATTCTGCAATTTGCTTTATGCACTTCTCTACAATGTATGGCATTTTGCTATAACTTATTTCCTCCTATTCTCTGGAGACATAGAAAGCTTTCTAATGGCCAAAGAGGATCCTTCATGGGTCCTGCAAACTAGTCATTTCAGGGGACAGGAAAAATGAACATTTTCTACTGATAATTCAGCCTCCAGCAAACAAAGCTAGCATGATGGATCTAAGGGCACTGTAGCTAAACATTGAAACACTGTTAGGGTTAACATTCCTCAATATCTACTGAATCTGCTGCACCAATGATCACAACAGAATGGCAAAGAGATTCCAGATCACCTCTTTCTGCTTGCTCCTGAACACTCAGATTGAACTTCAAGAATTCAAAAGAAACACACCATCCATCAGATGACAAGAAATCATCGCAGGACCACAAGAAATATGGGAAAGTAAGAAAATACCTCTCCTCCAAGAAAAAAGAATAACTCTTCTTCATCCACAAGCAGTTCAATGTAAATCATGGAAATGTCTGATAAAGAATTTAGAACATTCAATAATGGCGAAGCTAACTGAGATGGAAGAGAAGAGAGACAATGAACTGCTAAAGAGAAAGGAGAAAGAAATTGACAAGTTCCAGGAGGTGAAATTCATGCAAGATCTAAAAGAGGAATTACATGCTTTACAAAAGAGTCAAAGGAACTGCTAGAAATGAAGTCTATAATGCAGGAAGTCAAAATCTCCCTTGAAAGTATTAAAAGAAGACTGGATCATACAGAAAATAGAATCTCAGACATAGAA
>NW_006159548.1:4231690-4255125 GCF_000334495.1 Tupaia belangeri chinensis | reverse complement strand
CTGGGCCCTTTTTTTTTTTTTTTTTTTTTTTTTTTTTAGTCGAACCGCAGTCGACTACGTGGGAGTCCAGCAACATAGCCGTTACGCTAACTGCTGGTTCCCTCTATGATTTAAGTTAAAACTGGTTTTCTTAATAGTATCATGTGAACTTACCATTGAAAGTAGTTGGATTATTTAAGAAATTGTGTGATCAATACAATGTGGGGGGAAAAGGAATGGAAGACAATTTTAGACACCAGCAAGAAGAGGGTGGGAAAGGACAGAGGGTCAGAAATAGGGATAAAAAATAGATAGATAGACAGATAGATAAATGATAGACAGATAAAGATAGATAGATATAGATATGAAACTAGAAATGGAAAATTTTTTACAATAACATGCATGATTAAGCCACTATGTAGTATATTCTGGATGGGAAATCACATTTTGTATGCTGTGAGGATGCTTAGGGAAAAAATGTAAATCAAGTTACTAAAAAAAAAAGAAGTTTCAGAAAAAAGAAAAATCCATTCGATGACCGCAGTAAGATATATAGCCCCAGCTAGGTGCTACTTTATAGGATGCCTAAAGTTAGACTTGTGTTCATGGAAATGTATGTATCAGCTGTGTTTGCTATGAAAATATTTAGATTAATTAAGATCTTTAGTAATTCAATAAAAAATGAGGGGAAAACAGTATAGAAAGTAAACATAAATACCAGAGACAGTGCGGGAAGAGAGTGGGAGATGGCTGAGGGTAAGAGATAGGGAATCAAAGATGGAGGAAAAAAAGCAAAACATACAGGAAACTAGAAATGGAAAATTATTTGTTGACAATAACATGTATGTTGATGTGCTTGATTGAGACAATATACAGTGTACTCTGGATGGAAAATTCTCATTTTGTATGCTGTAATGATGTACAGTGAATGAACATAAACAAATAAATTTAAATAAGACATTTTTTTAAAAAAAGAAGAAAGCAAGCTTTCTAATTGCCCCATAATGGGTCTCCTTCAAATTTTTTATCTCCTTACCCTTTCAAAGAATTTTAGAAAACCAAGTACTTTTTAAAATTGAAATATAAATATTTCATTAGAAATTTAGACCATTGCAAAGGCTTCATGCAGATGTAAATACTAACATTTTAAAATAAAACTGTTAGATCCACGAGAATGTATACACCAACATGTTTGATACCCACTTTCATTCACCTAAAGAGACATCAGCTTTCACTTAGGATGGAGAGAGCCAAAGAGGAAATCACTCTTCCCCTGTAGCAGTGAGAACAAGTCACAGTCTACAAAATCACTGCTTTTGGAGCCAGTAGAGAGTGCAGATTGCAAGGCTACCAGGTGAGCAGAAAACTAAGGTTGACCAACCCCGGTGAGGAAAGGCTGGACAGAAATAAGCTGTCTGACATTTGGTGGAGCAGGGAGAAGAAGAGGTAATTGTAGAACTGGGTAAGAGGGGAACTTCCTGAATCCTTTACTGGTGAATGTGGTGCATCTCCATGGGTGGAGTTTACACTCACTTGCCAACTCTTTCCTTAGCCTCTACTTAGTCCTTACAAGAAAGATCTGGGGATGAGGGAGTGTCAAGGATCAACTACTAAAGAGCGCAAGGAAACATTTTAGAGCATAGGAACTGTACTGTGTCTCTTGCTGCTGGTTACACCAAATCATCAAAATTCACCAAAAATGAACCACTTAAGAGTGAAATTCACTTTACGTAAATTATGCCTCAATAAAGATGAAGAACCTAATTTGGGGTAAAACAAGTGGTTGAATTTTATGAACAACATGATAGTCTTCATGCAATTTTTAATATATGAAGACATGTTAAATATTATTTATGGATTACTACACAGAATGATAAAAATCAGGAAGGGAAAGAATGAGGTAAGGAAAAGGACTCAGTGAGCATTAAGTAAATATATTGTATATTGTTGCTTTTTCCTGAGGTCCCTACTTAAATAAAATCTCTCTCCTGAACACTCATCTCCTACCACTTTGGGCCCGTTTATTCCCTTTGTAGTGAGTGGTATGTTCATTTATCCAGGAAGGTATCGATCAGGATGCAGACATCTAGATATTACCAGAATTGTACTATCTCCTCTTTTTTCTCTTCTTCTTTTCCTTTTTTCTTTTTTAATTGCCAGAGGGTATGGGCACTTGCCAGAGAGAGAGAGAAAGGGAGATAACACCTCACCATGGGAAATTTACAATGCAATCCCTCCTCCTCCATTTTTCCATCCTGTTGAGATTTTGACTAAGTACACACACAAATTCAGTGTGTTTCTGAAGTCTCTGGGGCCCAGACTCCAGTCAGCAATGTAGGATCCAGCTCCCGTAACCCTGTGCTACCAGACCAACCCATCTCCTTCCCTTTCCATCTTCTTCCTTCCCATGCTGTTTTTCTTTTAACAAGCATAGCAATTGCAGTCTTGGCTAGGCCCAACATCTATATTTTTAGTTCATCTTTCCTGGAAGTATTAATGCTAAAACTTAGAAGTACGAGAATTCGCATTTCAAAATTTTACTAAGTAGATTTAAATGAATCTCTGAGACCATATCTCACTTTTGCAGTAAAAATGAAACCTCATCACTTATGGTGTCTCTTCCCTTCATCCCATAGGCCTGCACCACGGTACTGGTGGGGATGGGGGGGCATGGCTATTGCTTATCAGTTCTCACTTGTTGAGACCACTGTTTTTCTAGCATGAATGGTACCCTCAGCATCAGAAGTTCTGTTGATGCCTAGCCATGATGACAAAGGTGGTAAGACACAGCTGCCCCAAGCTAGAGCCACATGGAAGAAGTGGATTTGGATTCTGGATCAACCTAAATATAGCAAACTCAGTTCAGTGGTGCACACCTGTAATCCTAACAGGAAAGCTAGGATGGGAAGATTGTGGCATGGTGAGACATTGTTGAAAAATACCTCTCTCTACTGCTCTCTCTGTCTCTGTCATTCTCACTTCTTCTCATTAGAAAAAAAAGAAAAGTAGAGAAAAGAAAAGGGAAAAGAAAGGAAAGAAAAGTTCTATTGCTGTAGTTCTTGAAGCACAGATTTTGGGGCCTTAGTTTCCATCCCTAGGGGCATCAGGCAATTGTCTCCTTGAGATCTTGAGGTCTTGCCACTTTTTCTTAAAAGAGAGAGGCAGGGGGCTGGCAGGTGGCATGGTGGTGAAGGCACTGGACTCCCACATGGCTGACCATGGGTCGAGTCAGACAAAGTGGCTAACTTTCTCACTCTACCTCTCTCTGTGTCCTGTCTCTCTCCAGTCAAATTTTAAAATGAATAATGATGAATAAAATTAAATAAAATAGTTCTTTTTTTAAAGAGAGGGAGGTAGGAGAGTCAGAATCAGGGAACAACTGTGATGAAAGAATTAGAGGTTTGAATGATGGACTTTGATTTGATGGAGAAAGGGTCTAGTAGCCAAAGAATGCATGTGGCCTGCAGTAGATGCAAAAGGCAAGAAACACATCTTCTTTTAGAGTCTTCTGGAGGAGTGTTGCCATAAGGACACCTATATGTTAGCTTTGTAGACCCACTTCAGACTTCTGACTTCTAGAAGCATGAGATGATAAATTTGTGTTGTCTTAAACCATTAGTTTTGTGGTAACTTGTTACAACAGCTATAGGAAACGAAAACATAAATTATGTCTGTCTAATCCCTCTGCTGTATTGTCACATAGTGGGAGGGGTATTTTAATCAACTCAAACTGATTGTTTATATAAGGTAAATTATCCTAAAGGAAAGCAATAATCCATCTAATTAATAAAGACCATATTGACTCTGCATATTTTAAATCTCTTCATAAAACAAGATTTCTATTTCCACTGTCTATGTAAAAGAAGTGTTTTTTTTTTTTTTAATAAGTTTCTTTGGATGAAGTTGTTAGTTTGCTCTGTCCAAAATAGAACATTAATTTATTTAAGGATGAGTAATACAAATTTCACATTGTATTCAGCCATCTGTACTTACTGTATAACAACTTAATCTGCTAGTCTTAACATGCACATTGATTTGGCCACTTAAGTTAATCCCTTTGTGTGTATGTTTGGAAAAATAAGAAGGTGAAAACTCAGGTCTAATAAATGCATCATCAAAATAGAGTTACAAAGCAGGATAATTATAACCATCTTTATCAGCAATCTTCCTTCAGCAGGTATCTAATTATGGGATTAGAGTCTTTTGCCACATGTCAGTCCCTTTACTAAGGTTATTTGAGGTGAATTGTCAATATTTCAGAGAGAAACACAGTGTGTTAATTTCTCTTCCACTTCACGGACTAAAGTTAGACTAAGATAGGAACTCTCTGAGGAAGGTAAGAGATGCCACCATGTTAGCAAAGTTCCTTTTCATATACCAATATTTACTGTCTACCTTATGTTGTAGAAAGTTTACAAAGGGCCTTACTTATAAATGTGACAAATTAAAAAGATTATTTTTCAAGACTACCATTGGGCTTCAAAACACAGAACAAAATAAAAAATGAAATAACTAAGTGTTAAATCATTTTATTATGAATAAATAATCATGGAAAATTTAGATTTTAGGTTCAACAAAAGAAGAAAATCCAATGACTGTAGATACTACATATTGGCTCATCTGTTTACTTGACATAATTACTCACTATTTTTTTTTTCTTTTTTTTTTCCACAACGACTGATTTTCACAGGAACAATGCCAGGAAGACACACACCTCAACATAATGTGCTGAATTTATCCTGTGGAACTGAAGAGTGAGTGTTCATTCGTTTTGCTGTATCTTTTAGGCTATGTCTTTTAGTCTTACTCTTGCTCTGTCTCTTCCCCAAGTGAATGGGAGAATTTGGTTCATTCCACCTTGAGGCTCTTCAAAATACAGTTCTATAAAAACAGGTCTCTGCTAGACAAGCACTCAGTGCTTGAAACAGTGCAGGTCACTTTGTAGGTAGCAAAAGTCAGTTGACTGAATGAGAAGGATTACTGAGTGTATTCACCATGAGCACAAGAAAGAAAACCGAGAGAAATCCCAGGAACTCAACATAGGATGTCAAGGATAGAAATCCCCAAATGGTGATGAGATAGTAGCCTCTGAGGTTAACCAAAGTAGACTGGGGTGGATAAGAAGATGAAATGAATAGATTGCTTAATGTACTTAATATTTGAATATGAAAAGATTTACACAACTAGAGATTTTCAATAAAACTAACAAAGGAGGGGCTGGCAGGTGCCATGGTGGTTAAGGTGCTGGGTTCCCACATGGCTGACCATGGTTTGAGTCTTGGACAGGGCGACATGCTTTCTCACTTTCTCTCTCTCTTTCCTTCTCTCACCAAATAAATAAATAAATAACGGCAACACATAAATAAATATGTAAAAAAAAAAACCCAAAAACAAACAGACAAAAACTAACCAAGGAACATAAGATACATCCTTGGGATTCAAAAGACCTTTAAAACAAACCAAAAAATATGTGAAAGGTAGAAAAGATGCATGAAATGGCTCCACTGTCAAGAACATCATCACAACAACATAAACAATCAATACCATTCTGCTTGGAAATAACCACATTAGGAGGAAAGAATCTTGGATGTATCTAAGTGTGTTGAGACTGCAGGGAAGGTGTGAGAAAAAGCAAAATCTATATTGTACACAGCAGGAAGCCAATATATAGGACTTAAAACTGACATCATCAAGCAGTCTAGTGTTAGGGAATTTTTTTTTAAATCACTTAAAATAAAAACGATCACTCCTGGGGAACAAGAAATATAATGGAGGAGGTGGAGGACACAACATGACCCTCTTATATAACCATGTGATGCTCTAAGCTACCTGCATGAATAACTTTAACAAAGATAAACATTCCATTAAAAATAATGTCTATTGTTTCACTAAATATCTTAATTAATCTAAATATTTTCAATAGCAAGTATAGCTAAAATGTGGCATAGAAAGCAACAGTAGATACCAGATACAGTGTGGGAGGAGGGTGGGAGATGGGAGAGGGTGAGAGATAGAGAATCAAGGATGGGAAAAAAGGCAAAATACAGAGGAAACAAGAAATGGAAAATTATTTGTTGACAATAACACATATGTTGATGTGCTTGATTGGACCAATATACAGTATATTCTGGATGGAAAAATCTCATTTTGTATGCTGTAATGATATACAGTGAATAAATGTAAATAAATAAATTTTTAAAATAATGTCTATTGTGCTTCTTCCAATGTCCTAGCAGTGTTTTATGCTAAAGTATTAACTAGATCTTTTTTAAGCCATTTATATCTATTCCTTTTTCTCTGTCTTTCCACCTTCTTTCCACACAACACAAAGCTATTTGTCTACCTCATGATGGGCCTAGAAACCTCTCAAGCCTTCCATTGATTGTCAAAGAAATGATAACTTCTGGGTAGTTAGGCAGCCAGGGAAGAGATCATTTGGGATTTCTCCCAGTGTCCTCCAGTTACTCTACTTCTAGCAATGCAGACTCCGCTAGAAGCTTGGGAAAAGTGGCTAATTTCAAGAGGACTGATTTTTCCCTCTGGACACTCCTTCCAAATCCTTATACAGTCCAAGCAGTCTTGGGAAGTTAAAGAGGCCACATCTAGGTTTTTTTTTTCTTTCTTTCTTTTTTTTTTTGGGGGGGGGCGTTGTGTGTTCACCAGAGAGAGAGACAGAGAGAGAGAGAAGGGAAAGTGAGATGTCATGCCCCAGAGGTAATGGTCATACCATAGTCTCTTCTCTTGTCTCCTCTCAGGATTTTGGGCATTTATGTGCACATGACTGGCATGACTTCCAAGCAATTAGATCTGGGACTTGAACAGTGCAGTTAGCTATGTGGGATCCAGTGCCTGAACCTCCACACCATCTGCTGGCCCCAAACCACCTCTAGTTTAAGTCTTGTTATTCATCTCTAGTCAAGCTCAACACACTCCTTATACTAAGGAAAAATTTTAGTAACAAGTGTGCTTAACATAACTAATCACCCAATTTCTTATCTGTGAAAGGAGAAAAAATGACTTCACTCTATCCTGTCAATTCAGTATATATTTAATAAAAATAGATGACATCTATTGAGCACTTAAAATTCATACAACAATCTTGAGAGCTTATTACTTCATTAGTCATCTTTAATTCAAAGAGAGATTAAATGATTTGCTCAATTCACTCAGCTAGTAAGTGACAGAGTCAGGATTCCAGCTCAGGTGGTCAGACCCTGAGCTCATGCTCTAACCACCACCTCACTCTGCCTATCATTAGAAGGCAGTCTTTCCAGAGATGTCGAATAACAGGAACATCACACGTGTGCTCCCGTGTATATAACATATTGCATCTTCTCCTTTGACCAGAATGAAGAAGAGTTGAGACATTGCTTTGTTTTGAATATGGTTTGCCTTCACTGAAAGCTGAGGCTTGGTCCCAATATGGTGGAATCTTTTAGAGGTGGGACCTAATGGGAGGTAATTGGACCATGAAAGTCCTGCTCCTAAAGGCAGATGGTGCCATTCTTGAGATACTGAGTGAGTTCTTACTTTTATGAGTTGGGATTAATTATTTCAGTAATGGAGTAGTTCTTTCAAGAGTGGCTTGTTAAAAGTACATCTACCCCTTTTCAGGCACCACGGTTTTCCTTTTGCTTTTCCATCATGTTTTGCTGCAGCATAAGGCCCTCACCAGATGTGACTACTGAATCTTGAACTTTGGTATCAGGGTGATTCTGGCTTCATAAAATATGTTGAAAGCATTTCCTCTTCTATTTTGAATGAATTTAAGAAGGATTAATACTAATTTTTCTCTACATGTTGGGAAGAATTTAACTATCTGGTCCTTGGCTTTTCTTTTTTGAGAGATTTTCATTATTGATTCAATCTTTTTATTTACTACTGTTTTGTTGAGGATTTCTATTTTTAAAAATTCATTCTTGTGGGACCAGCAGATGGTGTAATGGTCATGTAGCTGTACTCCCATGAAGTCAACCGTGGTTCAAGTTCCAGACCCGGTAGCTTAAAACTCACGCCGGGCACACGTGCATGCATGGCCAAGATCCAGAGAGGAGATTGGAGAAGAAGGGATTGAGGCATGGCTGTCACCCTAGGAATGATTTCTCAATTTCTGTCTTTCTGTTTCTGTCTCTCTGAAGTGTATGTGCACCCTATAGCAAGAATCTCTCTCAAAAATATTTATTCTTGTCATTTGAATGCATCTAAAAATTTATTTTATCTAGGGTGTGCAATTCATTGGCATATAATTATTCATAATAGTCCCTTACAATCTTTTTTTTTCAATTTCTGTTTCATCAGTTGTAATGTTTCCTTTGTTATTCTAATTTTGAGTCTGTGCTCATTTTTCCTTAGTTAGCTATTGGTCTTTTTGTAAGGATAAACTCTTTGTTTTGAGTTTTTTGTATTGCCTTATAGTCTTTATTTTTTTCCCTAATGTTATTATATTACTTCTTCTGTTACTTTGGCCTTAGTTTGGTCTTCTTTTTTAGTTACTTGACATATGAAGCTAAGTTGTTTACTTGAAATCTTTCTTCATTTTAAATGTAGGTGTTTATCACCATAAATTTTTCATCTTTATCTGCATCCCATTAGTGTTGAAATGTGTTTTGTTTTTATTATCTTATAGTACTTTCTTTGACTCCAGCTTTCATTCAATAGCTGCTCAAGAGTATATTGTTTAATATTCATTTATTTGTGAAGTTTCCCACATTCCTTTGTTATTGAATTCTAGTTTCATTCCATTGTGATGATGGAGGATATCTGGAATAATTACAGTCTTATTAAATTTATTAAGACTTGTTTTGTGAACTAACATATTATCTGTCCTGAAGACTGTTCTGTGTGACCTTGAGAAACAATGTGTATTCTGCTGCTATTGGCTGGAAAGTTCTATATTATGTATGTTGAGTTCATTTGGTCTACCGTCTTGTTCAAGTCTACCATTTCTTTATTGATTGTCTGTCTCAGTGAGCTATTCATTACTGAAAGTGTTGTATTGAAGTTTTCTATTATTGATTGCTATCTATTTCTCTTTGAAATATGTTAAACTATATTTAAATGTCCTGAGGTTAGGTGTGTATGTATTTACAATTGTTTTACCTTCTTGTTGAATTGACCCTATCATCATTATATACTGACCTTATTTGTCTCTTGAGACAATTTTGACTTAATATTTATTTTGTCTAATATAAGAATAGTCACCTCTGGTCTTTTTGGTTACCACTTGTACAGAGTACCTTTTTCTATGCTTTTTCTTTCAGGCTGTATGTGTTCCCAGATCTACAGTGAATATCTTGCATAATTTGATCTTGTTTTTATATCTTTCATTAATTATATATCTTTTGATTGAATAATTTTGTCCAGTCATATTTAATGTAATTATTGATATTAAGGACTGCAAAAATTTCCATTTCCTGTTTGTTTTGTTGGTTTTTAATTTTTTTAGTTCTATTTTGTAGTTTTATCTTCCTTGCTTGCTGATTTTCTTTATCATTTACTCATTTTAGTAAGAATATAGTTTGATTTTTTTTCTCTTTATCTGTGGTGTTTATACTACAGAGTTTTTTTTTCTCATCATAGCTGTTCTATACTTTTAAAAAGGTAGATTGAGATGTAAATTTAAAGATGTAGAAGAAGTTAAGGGACAAATTATTAAAGAGTGAAATAGTTACCAAACTTACTATTTTACAGGTCTGTCAAAATCATACAAATAAGGCAAAACCTGGGGAAGAGTTCTATACACACATACACACAAATACACACACACACACACACACACACACACATACAGATATGTATCCTATTGGTTCTTTTTCTCAGGAGAACCCCACATAATACACATGATTTGGTCCAAATTCTTTGATTTCAGTAATTATTGAAATAATCAATTATTTTGAAGATAAAGGTGTAAGGAATAGATTAATATTCTCCCTAATCTGCATCTTCAAATTGGGTAAATATGCCTAATAGAGAAAAGAAAGTAACAATTGTATCAGAGAGTGGTATATTGATAAAAAGAGATGATATGTAAAATAATTTAAAATAAGTAACTACCAGTGGTATTGGGAAACAGAAGGGAGAAAAAGGAAGAAATGTGTGTTAGTTTTAACCATAGCAGGTAAGGTAAAGTTGAGTACTTTTAGGTAGCAGATAGATGTAAAATGTGAATTGTCTCATCCTACAAAATTAAAAGAACACATATTTGCTCTTTGAGACTGAGGACAGAGATACAAATATCACACTTGCTAAAACACAAAGAAAACAGCTTAAGTAGAATTTCTTACATAGGTCAGCAGCATGGATATAATCCTAAACATGGCTCCAGTATCTTCTTCACAACTAGACAGTTAGAATGGGTTTGCAGTAATAACAAACAGTACTGTCTCCACTAGAACCATCTTTGGAACAACCTGCCACTTTGCATACACTCTAGTTACAGGATTTTTTTTCAAAATTAAAAAAAAAAAAACCTTTCAAGGATTTTGCCTTAGGGCATGTGCACTCACCAAACAGTGAAAGGGAAAGTGAGAAATCATGCCCAGGGGGATGGTCACGCTGCAATCCGTTGTTCTCCATTCTCCTTCCAGGATTTTGAGCATGAATACACATGTGCCTGACATGATTTTCAAGCCACTGGTTGTAGGACTTGAACCACAGTTGCCTATGTGGGAGTCCAGTACCTTTACTACCATGTTACTTGCTGACCCCATTAAAGGATGCTTTAATCTCATGATTGAACACCTAATGACCAGGAAATGAGAAGGGGCAGAATTAAAAAGTATTTATGTGAATATATTAAAAGATAGAATAATTGAAAGTTTATAAAGAATTTTTTCATATATCCAACCTGGGACCTGAGGCTTCCCTACCCAAGAATCCCTAGAAACTGTCAATTTTCCTAGGAAATAGTAGACTTCTGTTATAGAATTTATGTCTCATAACATCATCATCATTATCATTAAGCATAAGCATTATGTCTTTATCTTTACATACATTGATACTATTCAGCAGTTTTGCTCTAAGAAAAAACAACATTCACATGCATATTACAGGTGTGTCCAAGCATCCAGCAAACATAAATAGAGAACCAAGATTACACATGAAGCAAAGTGAATTTTTAATTTGTTTGTCCAGTCCAGTGAATAGAGAAAGTCTGCAACCTTAAATAGGGGACAACAGACTCTTTACCAGGAAAGAACATAGTTGTCACCATGATTAAATTAATGTACCAGACTACCTATCCAGTCCCATAACATTAAAAGCAGTTGGAGAAATTTTAATAAATGGTACACACTGATTGATCTGTTCAATCCATTGAAACAATATTTTGGAAATCATAAGATGTATGTAATTGGACTAAAACTCAGTCCAACCATAATGGCAGTTTTACTTAAGCTTTGTCTGATATTGGTTTACCCTTCTGGAACTGGTCTTGATGCTGAGTTGCATTGTCTGTGATGGTGATAGAGCATTAGACTCTCTTAGAAGGGTTATTCTCATTACCAGGAATAAATACAATTGTACTGTTCATCAGAACGTACTGTACTTAGTAGCAGGGACATCCATCATTTCTTGTTCAAACAAACATCCAATGTGGTTTGTGTGAAGTCTTTACCAATGATTATCTGTTCTCATAGCACAGTTGAAAGTGGATATCAAGTGATTCCTTTCTCACAAATAGCTTGCTGCAACTCCAAAAACATTGCATGTTTCTTAACAAGCAGGAATATTGGGGGTATCAAGAGTTATTTTAAAATTTATTGTTAAAAAATATGTACTTTTTGGGAGAAATGAACAATTCAGAATGAAAAATAAAATCTCTAGACCTCCTACTTCTTCATCCAACAAATACTTAGAGGCAATTGTTGAACATTTTTGTTTGTTTCCATTCAGTTATTTTCCCTCCACACATACATACACATATACCTTCATTTAAATCAAAACTTTTAAGGATTTTGCCATAAGGCGCATATACTTACTGGAGAGAAACAGAGAAACAGTGAAAGGGAAAGTGATAAATCATTCCCCCTCACCCTACCCTCAGGGGGAATGTCTACACCACAATCCCTTCTCCTCCATTCTCCTCCTGTGATTTTGGGCATGCATACAAGCTCCCAGCATGGTTGTCAAGCTGCCAGGTCCAGGACTTGAACTGTGGTTTGCTATGTGGGAATCCAGCACCTTAATCACCATGCCACCTGCTAGCACCTTCATTTTTAAACTTAACACAGACAGGATCATACTTTACCATTCTAAGAAGAGGAATTTTAATCTGATGAATGGAAAATAACACCAAGTTCAACGTTTTACTGTCCTTTAATAATTTTAGTTGTAAACCTCAGAACTTTAGGGTTCTTTAGGGGCTCATTTAAGTCATGACAAAAATTGGCACTTTCTTGATTAACAGAGCAAGGACTCTGGAACTAAATCTATCTGGTTGAAAGCCTGATTTCATCACTTTCTGATTGTATGACTTTAGGCAAATTGCCTTATCTGTTCTTACCTTAACTTTTTAGGCTTCAATTTCCCAAATCTGAAAAATTGAGGATATAATATTATCTGTTTCAAATGGCTATTGCTCAATGAAATGAATTAATATATCTAATACATGTAAAACAAATATTGGCATATTCTAAAAATTACATTTTAGCAGTACATATTACCACTTATGACTCAGTAACTTCCTGTTGCTGTAGGTACTAAATCTATAAAATTGCTGATAATCCTCTGTGTGCCCTTCCTCTGCCTGTCTTGCTAAACCACTCTCTGTTCATTGGCCGCATTTAAGTTCCTGAAATGTGCTTGTCCCTTAAGTCTTTGTACTTATGACTTCCTCTGTCCTCCCTCTGTTCCACTATCTCTTCCCATCTTTATGGCCTAGTTGAAAAGTTATTTTCTGAAGTCTTTTATGATCTTCACACTGTGTCAGGCCTCCTTTTACTAAGTGAGTCATCATAATATGCTTTATTACTCAAGTTGAGTACCTTATCAGAGTGAAAGGAGGCAGGACTAGTGATTAGTTTAGAGCAATAGGCATAAACCAGCGTGGTCTCAAGCAATCTAGGACATACACATTTTATACCAAAAATACATTGCTATAATAGTTTTTGCTGATTTACAAATAAGTCAATAACAATTTTATTTAATTAATTGTGTAATTATTTGTTAACACCTTATTTTTCCACTAGGCTGTAGGCTCTGTATATTCTTAGCTTCTAGCTAGGAATAGTATCTAGCAAATAATAGGTACGCAACCCATATCGTCAGAGTTGAGCATTGCTAACCCAAAAATCTAAAATATAAAATGCTCAAAAATTCAAGACTTTTAAGTGCTGACAAGATGTCACAGGTGGAAAAGTCCATACTTGACCTCATGAGCACATTATGCATATGCATATGTTCCACAATCAGTATAAAACAAAATCCAAAATTTGATACAGTTGGTCTAAACATTTTGGATAAGAGATACGCAACCTGTAGCAGTCTTTGTATTAAAATCAAAACAGATCTCACATAGTGCCATTTCAGGCCAGCCGTGAGTGCACAAGCGTGACCTTGTTCTCATTTCAAGCAATGATTAACCTAACTTCTCCTCTTCTGGATGACTCAGACCTTTGCCTAAAGCCTACTTTGAAGAGGTAGCAAATCCACCATTGCATGTTTCCAGCAGAGGTCTTGAACTTTTGCCTTCATGTTGTTACTCTCTTTTTCTACAGAGGTTTTTGCCTTAGGCACATGTGCTAGCTGGAGAGAGACAGAGAGAGAGGGAGAGAGACAGAGACAGTGAGAGAGAAAAGGAGAAATCACCTCTCAGAGGGATGGCCCCACCGTAATCCCTTCAATCCCTTCTCCTCCATTCTCCTCCCAGGATCTTGGGCATGCATACACATATGCCCTATGTGAGTCTCAGACCACCAGATCTGAGACTCAAACTACAGTCAGCCATGTGGGAGTCCAGCAACATAAACACTATGCCATCTGCTGGCCGCAACTTTTCTGAAATTTTGGTTTGCAAAGATACCTTAATATGCATGTGTCTCAGAGAGTTTAGTTAAAATGGCCATTGTTATTTGTTTAATTATAGGAGTCTGGGTAAAGAACAATAGTGTCTGGGACCATTTCAATAAATTACTCCAACCACATGCCTATAACATAGCATGTAGATTAAGAATTATTGAACTGAAATCAGTCTTTGCATTATTTTTAGATTTCTCACTATATATAGAAATAATATTCCAATGATAAATATGCTTCAAAATGGCTTTGAAATTTGTTAAATAATATTTAAAACTGCAGATGAGAAGTAGAATATGTATTCTTCCAAAATTTATCAAGTAAATACATTTATTTGCTTGATTCTTCTGTAATACCACAAATCAGGCATCTAAATAGGTCATATTTCAGTAATGGTAATTTCCATGTTTGGGTTCTTTGTAAATTACTGTGGATACTGTGTCTGACTCACTTGTTTAAGAGGATTAGTTATACAGACTCTCCCTGAATCACATTCCATGGGTTATAGCAAGATACACATTCCACCAAGCAGGAAATTGGCTTGGTAAATGGAAACCAGTTAGGGAATGGAACATAAGCATCCATGCCATTAGAAACACATTTTGTTTATTATTATTATTATTATTATTATTATTATTATTACCTCTGTATTTCATTGCTCAGACTTCATCCTTTTATCTTCTTTCAATGAATTTAGATTATAATTTTATCTATATTTCATTGCAAGACCTAACTGGTTTTATTCTAGAACCATGTCTTTCATCACCACAGCATGCTACAATGTTTCTTTTAAAAATCCTTTGAAAAGGCTTAGTTAATGATTCTAGAGACACTCCCATCCCAGTTATTGATTGCTTAATTCTTCAGCAAGATATTTTCTAAGGATTCTCTCTAGGAAATGACATGTCAATAAAATTTTAAAATGAGAAACAGCTACATCAGCTTCTTTGGTTTCTACTGTTAGTATAGAGATCAAAATTGAGGATTTTTTTTAACATTCCCTTTCTACGATTTCATCATTGTCATTCTATTTCAGCCCCCCCCCCAATTTTACTTGATCTGTCAAAAAATTGAGAAATTTCATGATTCTAAACCACTTTTTGTTTTCTCATGACTTTTTATCTTTCCAAGTTGGCACTCTAGTTTATGTAACAGTATAAGCAGTATTCTTAGGATATCCCAGACTAAATAAAATCTTTTTTTCTCTTTAGGTTTTTGCCATAGGACTTATGTACTTGCCAGAGAGAGGGAAAGGGAAAAATCACCCCCCTAGAGAGGATGGCCATGCCAAAACCCCTTCCCCTCCATTTTTTTCTTGGGGTTTTAGGAATGTATGTCCAACTTCCTGGTATGATTTTTCAAATGCCTGGCCCAAGGCTTGAAGTGTGAAGTCAACCATGTGGGAGTCCAGAGCCTTAACCACTACACCGCCTGCTAACTCCATCAACCAACAATTTTTAAAATTTCTTCTTTGAGTAGTTTTATAGTTTGAGATCTTAGGTTTAGATATTTAAGCATTGGGGAAACTCTGGGAGACAAGACTTCTTAAATAAGACCTCCAAAGCACAGTTGATAATCTCCAAAATAGACAAGTGGGATTACATGAGACTAAGAAGTTTCTTCATGCCAAAAGATACAGTAATTAGTATGAATGACAGCCCTCAGAATGGGAAAATATTTTTGTAAACTATGCATCAGATAAGGGACTGATAACCAGAATACACAAGGAACTCAAGCAGCTGTTTCGAAAAAAGATGATCAACCCTATTAAGAGATGGGAGAATGAATTGAAAAAAATCTCTCTCTTTTTTTTTTTCCCCCAGAGGTTTTTTTGCTATAGGGCACATACGCTCGCCACACAGACAGAGAGAGACGGAGAGACAGAAAGCGAGAAATCACCTCCCAGGGAGGATGGCCATGCCGCAATCCCTTCTCCATTCTCCTCTTGGGATCCATAGCCATTACGCTAACTGCTGGTCCCTCGAAAAAACCACTCTCTAAGGATGACATATGAACAGCAAAGAGGCATGTGAAAAATGCTCAACATCCCTCATTGTAAAGGAAATGCAGATCAAAACAACAATGAGATACCACCTAACTCCAGTCAGAATGACTAAGATTAAAAAACCAAAAAAATGATAAGTGCTGGCGGGGGGTGTGGTGAAAGGGGAACTCTCTTACACTACTGGTGGGAATGTAAATTGGTCCAGCCACTGTGGAGAATAATTTGGAGATTCCTCAAAAATCTACATATAGAACTACCATATGATCCAGCAATCCCACTCCTTGGTATCTACCCAAAGGACAGAAGAATTCTTAATTGGAAAAGTGCTGGCACATGGATGTTTATTGTGGCATTATTCACAATTGCTAAGACATAGGACCAACCCAAATGTTCACAAACAGATGAATGGATTGAAAAACTGTGGCACATATACTCTATGGAATGCTATTCAGCCATGAAAAACAACAAGACCCTGGCTTTTGACAGAAAGTGGATGAATATGGAAGATTTCCTGATGAGTGAAGTAAGCCAGGCTGTGAAGGAAAGACATCATATGTCCCCACTTAATAAATACTGAATGTCCGCACTCTATGACTGAAACTGACTAAAGGATATAGAAACACAGTAAATGGTTGTGAATACCAGATATAGTGTGAGTGAAAGAGTAGAGTCTGGGGAAGGACATTTAGAAGAAAAATAGAGAGGCAAAACATAAATGGGACAAAACGTGGTATTCTCTGTTGAAGATTATTTTATAGTATTATTAACTGGACTAGGGAGAAATGTACACATGTTGGAATATTCACTTTGTAAGCTAAATAATGTGATTGAATGTATAAAAGAACATAAAAATTTTAAATTTTCTTCTTTGAAAGACAATGCATGTTTTATTATAGTGAAAGTATTTTTCTTTTTTAATTCAAAATGGTTCTGATAACAATAACTTAATAAGAAAACATCTTTTTTTCACTGAGTGTACTTGGAATTCTCTTGCCTAATTCAATCTTTCTATGATAACAAAATATCTAACCATTTATTTTTAAGGGGAAAAATCAAATTGGTTGATCCACTGATAGCCTTATTGTAGGTATATACTTAGTGTTAAGTTATTGCTATTTTTGTCATTTATTTTCTAGCTGTTTTAAACTGGCTTAAAAATGTCTTCATTTGGGACCAGCAGTTAGCGTAATAGCTATGTCTCTGGACTCCCACGTAGTCGACCACGGTTCATGTCCTGGACCCGGCCGCTTAAACTCACGCCAGGCACATGTGTGTGCCTGCCCAAGATCCCGAGAGGAGAATGGAGGAGAAGGGGTTGCGGCGTGGCTATCCTCCCTGAGGGGTGATTTCTCACTTTCTATCTGTTTCTCTCTGTCTTTCTGGCGAGCGCACACGCCCTATATTGAAAAAACCTCTCCAAAAAAAAAAAGTCTTCATTTGAAGAACATAAGAGGCATACATGTTTAGTTTTTGTCTCTATAACTGTCATTAAACATAAGAAGGAATGGGAATGGAGGTAGATTAGAAAGGGAAAAAGGTGAAGGGAAAGATAATTAGGATTGTTTCTCTTCCTAATTCCTTAGGCACATTCTATATTTAAATTTATTAGAGTGAGGTTTTAAGCATCTTTATCTGTACTGCTATATTTTTATAGAATCCTGCCAAGAGTTAAATTTAGGTCCAATTTTCAGTTTCTCATTTCCACTGAAGCGTGTGTAATCAAAAGTGTATTTATTTTCTTTCAATCAGGTAGAATCAGTCATGTAAGAATTTATATATATAGAGTTTTATTTTGGTATATAAATATTTGAGGTCCATGAATAATTTTTTTCGTAATATGCATTTTTATGAACTTATAAAGATCTCTTGGGATAGCCCATGACATGATGAATAAGGCAGCTGGATTTCACATGGCCAACTTTACAGTTCAAGTTTCAGACCCAGTGACTTTGAAAAGCATGCTGGGCTCATGTGTGTGCATGCCTAAAACCCCCAAAGGAGGGAGACAGAAAAGGGGTTGTGGTATAGTATGACTATTCTTTATGGAGGGTGCTTTCTCACTTTCTCCCCCCTGCCCTTTTCTCTTTGTCCCTCTCTAGTGAGCACACAGGCCCTCTGGGGAGGGGAGAATAATTCAAAGAAAAACACATGTGGAATATATACATATTTTCTATTATTTTTCCCAAACTGATTATTTCTTCTCTGGAAGAAATAATTTCTTTTATCCAACTTCAAAATTCCATACATGCTTGTAAAAACTAGCAGTAGAAAATCCACAAGCTATTTTTGTAGTAAATTTAGTAGTTTAGAAATGGCCAGTTTTCCTGGGTTAGTCAGAGACAAAGTCATATTAAGGACACTATATGGCTAAAGATACACCACACCTAACAGTTGCCTCACAGTTCTTACTACCTTATCAAACTGTAAATATTTACACAGGAATAACCCTTCTCCATTTCTCTGAATCCTCATTAGTTGACTTTATCCTGAGAAGTGTGGGAACTCCTTTCAATGACCTCATTGGTCCTGTGAGGCCAAAATTTCCAGCAGGTTTTAGTCGATGTGTAGAGCTTGGTAGATGACTTGGGCGATCGTAGCTGCTAAGCAAAACTGCTACCTATACGCTAGTGAGATCAGGGGTAAAGAAATCAGTCTGGATCTCTTTGTTAAATTTATGATGGTAATACATTAGTGCTTAATTATTCAAATTATTTTTGCAAAATCTTGGAGTCTATAATAAAATCTACCTAAAGACAGTCTAACACAGTGGTTGAAAATCTGACCTTCAGAGATGAACAATCATGGCTCTATCCACCTATCAGCTCTATGTCCTGGTGGAAATTGTGTAACTTGCTGAGCTTCCATGTTCTCATTTGTTATAGGCAGTGAATTTAGTCTGTGGTAGACATAACTGATTGTCTACACAAACTTGATTCCCCTCCTTTTTCCTTGCTAGTATGGCTTCTGATTTGTTCAGGTTTTGGACATTGTATGCAAGGATGGCTGAATCCCCTTCTCAGCCTCAGGAGACAGAATTTGATTAGTTTAAACATGTCAAAGAAATTCTTTTCATTGTGAGAGTGACAGGTTTATAAATGGGCATGTCACAAAATTATAGCCAATAACTTGAGGCAAATCTTCAGCTTTTGGGAACTTGCCCTCATTCTTTTTATCTCTTTTTCTTTTCTTGTCCTTTAAATGTTTTTCTTTTTTCCCTCTTGATTCCCTCTCTCCTGCCTCTCCCCACATAGCCCACCCTCTTCCCGCACTGTCCTAATAGCCACAGTTGCTCTCCGTGCTTTCAGGCCTTCTAGTCTTTCAGTTTCTGCCATAGAGTGTAGACATTCATTATATATTAAGTGGGGGCATACAATGTCTCTCTTTAATAGTCTGACTTGTTTCACTTAGCATTAAATCTTCCATATTCATCCACTTTCTATCAAATGTCAGGGTCTTACTGCTTTCTATGGCTGAGTAGTATTTCATAACGTATATGTACTGCACTTTTTTAAACGATTCGCGTGGCTATCCTCCCTGAGGGGTGATTTCTCACTTTCTATCTCTCTGTCTCTCTCTGTCTTTCTGGCGAGCGCACACGCCCTATATTGAAAAAACCTCTCCAAAAAAAAAAAGTCTTCATTTGAAGAACATAAGAGGCATACATGTTTAGTTTTTGTCTCTATAACTGTCATTAAACATAAGAAGGAATGGGAATGGAGGTAGATTAGAAAGGGAAAAAGGTGAAGGGAAAGATAATTAGGATTGTTTCTCTTCCTAATTCCTTAGGCACATTCTATATTTAAATTTATTAGAGTGAGGTTTTAAGCATCTTTATCTGTACTGCTATATTTTTATAGAATCCTGCCAAGAGTTAAATTTAGGTCCAATTTTCAGTTTCTCATTTCCACTGAAGCTTGTGTAATCAAAAGCGTATTTATTTTCTTTCAATCAGGTAGAATCAGTCATCTAAGAATTTATATATATATATATATATATATATATATGTGTGTGTGTGTGTGTGTGTGTGTGTGTGTGTTTGTGTGTGTGTGTGTATATATACACACAAACCCCCCTATGAACTTTGAATTCAAAGTTTGTAGAAAAATAGAATTGAAGTGAGTTTTATTTTGGTATATAAATATTTGAGGTCCATGAATAATTTTTTTCGTAATATGCATTTTTATGAACTTATAAAGATCTCTTGGGATAGCCCATGACATGATGAATAAGGCAGCTGGATTTCACATGGCCAACTTTACAGTTCAAGTTTCAGACCCAGTGACTTTGAAAAGCATGCTGGGCTCATGTGTGTGCATGCCTAAAACCCCCAAAGGAGGGAGACAGAAAAGGGGTTGTGGTATAGTATGACTATTCTTTATGGAGGGTGCTTTCTCACTTTCTCCCCCCTGCCCTTTTCTCTTTGTCCCTCTCTAGTGAGCACACAGGCCCTCTGGGGAGGGGAGAATAATTCAAAGAAAAACACATGTGGAATATATACATATTTTCTATTATTTTTCCCAAACTGATTATTTCTTCTCTGGAAGAAATAATTTCTTTTATCCAACTTCAAAATTCCATACATGCTTGTAAAAACTAGCAGTAGAAAATCCACAAGCTATTTTTGTAGTAAATTTAGTAGTTTAGAAATGGCCAGTTTTCCTGGGTTAGTCAGAGACAAAGTCATATTAAGGACACTATATGGCTAAAGATACACCACACCTAACAGTTGCCTCACAGTTCTTACTACCTTATCAAACTGTAAATATTTACACAGGAATAACCCTTCTCCATTTCTCTGAATCCTCATTAGTTGACTTTATCCTGAGAAGTGTGGGAACTCCTTTCAATGACCTCATTGGTCCTGTGAGGCCAAAATTTCCAGCAGGTTTTAGTCGATGTGTAGAGCTTGGTAGATGACTTGGGCGATCGTAGCTGCTAAGCAAAACTGCTACCTATACGCTAGTGAGATCAGGGGTAAAGAAATCAGTCTGGATCTCTTTGTTAAATTTATGATGGTAATACATTAGCGCTTAATTATTCAAATTATTTTTGCAAAATCTTGGAGTCTATAATAAAATCTACCTAAAGACAGTCTAACACAGTGGTTGAAAATCTGACCTTCAGAGATGAACAATCATGGCTCTATCCACCTATCAGCTCTATGTCCTGGTGGAAATTGTGTAACTTGCTGAGCTTCCATGTTCTCATTTGTTATAGGCAGTGAATTTAGTCTGTGGTAGACATAACTGATTGTCTACACAAACTTGATTCCCCTCCTTTTTCCTTGCTAGTATGGCTTCTGATTTGTTCAGGTTTTGGACAACATTGTATGCAAGGATGGCTGAACCCCCTTCTCAGCCTCAGGAGACAGAATTTGATTAGTTTAAACATGTCAAAGAAATTCTTTTCATTGTGAGAGTGACAGGTTTATAAATGGGCATGTCACAAAATTATAGCCAATAACTTGAGGCAAATCTTCAGCTTTTGGGAACTTGCCCTCATTCTTTTTATCTCTTTTTCTTTTCTTGTCCATTAAATGTTTTTCTTTTTTCCCTCTTGATTCCCTCTCTCCTGCCTCTCCCCACATAGCCCACCCTCTTCCCGCACTGTCCTAATAGCCACAGTTGCTCTCCGTGCTTTCAGGCCTTCTAGTCTTTCAGTTTCTGCCATAGAGTGTAGACATTCATTATATATTAAGTGGGGGCATACAATGTCTCTCTTTAATAGTCTGACTTGTTTCACTTAGCATTAAATCTTCCATATTCATCCACTTTCTATCAAATGTCAGGGTCTTACTGCTTTCTATGGCTGAGTAGTATTTCATAACGTATATGTACTGCACTTTTTTAAACGATTCGTCTGTTTTTGGGCATTTGGCTTGATTCCATGTCTTAGCAATTGTGAATAATGCCACAACAACCAGGAATGTGCAAGAGTTTTTCTGACTGAGTGTATGCCTATCCTTTATGTAGATACCCAGAAATGGAATTAGTGGATCATATGCTAATTTTATTTGTAGAGTTTTGAGGAACCTCCATATTGTTCTCCACAGTGGCTGTATTAATTTGCATTCCCAACAACAGTGCAGGAGAGTTCCCTTTTCACTGCAGCCTAGCCAGCACTTATCATTCTTTCTTTCTTTCTTTTTTTTTTAATCTTAGCAATTCTTATTGGGGTTAGATGGTATCTCATTGTGGTTTTGGTTTGCATCTCCTTTATCATTAGGGACATTGAACATTTTTTCATATGCTCTTTAGTTGTTCATATGTCTTCCTTGGAGAGTTGTCTGTTCAGTTAATTTGCCCATCTTTTGATTGGATTGATTACTTTTTTTTTCCAGTTAAGCTGCTTGAATTCCCTATATATTTTGGTTATCAATCCCTTATCTAGGGCATAGTTTGAAAACATATTCTCCCATTCTGAGGGTTGTCAATTCACTCTAATTATTGTTTCTTTTGCTGTGCAAAAGCTTTTTAACCTAATTTAGTCCCACTTATTTATTTTATGGATCTTTGCCTGTGCTTTGGAGGTCTTATTTAAGAAGTCTTTGCCTACTCTGATGTCTCCAAGTTTCCTCTGTGTTTTCCACCACAGAGTTTTATAGTTTGAGGTTTTATGTTTAGATCTTTGATCCATTTTGAATTGATTTTTGTTAATGGTGACAGATAGGGGTCCAGTTTCATTTTTCTGCAGGTGGATATCCAGTTTTTTTAGCACCATTTACCAAAGACATTTCCTTTTCCCCACTGGATTGTCTCATGTGCTTTGTCAAAAATCAGTTGGCTATATGGTTTGGGGTTTATTTCTGGGTTCTCCATTTTGTGCCATTGGTCTGCAACCCAGTTTTTGTACTGGTACCATTCTTTTGATTATCACAACTTTGTAATATATTTTCAAGTGAAATAACTCCTAATTTATTCTTTTTGTGCAGTATTGCTTTGGTGAAATGAGGCCTTTTACAATCCCAGACAAATTTTATGATTTTTATTCTAATTCTGTGAAGAAAAATCTCTGGTAATTTGATCCAGATTTCATTAAGTTTGTAAATTAATTTGGGTAGAATTGACATTTTGATTTTATCAATTCTTCCAATTCAGAACTATGGGATGCCTTTCCACTTTTTTGTGTCATTTTCAATTTCTTTTTTTTAGTTTTTCATAGTTTTCCATGTTGAGGTTTTTGACTTCTCTCACTAGGTTAATTGTTAGGTATCATATACTTTTTGTGGCTTTTGTAAATGGGATTGCTTTCTTCAATTCTACTTCAGTCTGTTCATTGTTGGTGTACAGAAATGCTACTGATTTTTGTAAATTGATTTTGTATCCTGTCACTTTAACATATTCATTTATCACTTCCGGAAGGTTTTTTTTTTGTGTGTGTGTGTGTGTGTGAATTCTTTTGGGTTTTCTATGTAGTAATCATGTAATCTATAAACAGA
>NW_006159548.1:4206576-4231648 GCF_000334495.1 Tupaia belangeri chinensis | reverse complement strand
TATTCTTTTGTCTAATTGCATTGGCTAGAACTTCCAATACTATATTGAAGAGGAGTGGAGAAAGTAGGCAGCCTTATCTTGTTCCAGATTTTAGCAGAAAAGCTTTCAGCTTTCCCCCATTCACTATAAAGTTAGCTATGAGTTTTTCATTTATGACTTTTATTGTGTTGATAAAACTTGCCCTCCTTTTTAATCAGGTCATGTTCTCTCTTCTTTCAGATTGTATATGAAGCTACATATGATGCTTAGAGTCATCACCACCATCTTGGAACCATAGTTGACAGGTCTTAAATGGTGTCACAAGTGTATAACAGAAGGTAAATGAACACTGACGTCATGGCTGACCTGAATTACCCTATGCTACAGCCACCCACTCTTGCTTTCTTGTTATTTGAAATAACAGGTTTGCTTTATTATTAGGTTGTCAGGAAAGTCATGACATACTTTTCTATGTCTTTCTATGCAAAAATGCATAATGACTTTCCCAATGACCCAATATTTACACCATTTTAAGTTGGATTTATTAAATGTTACAGTTACAAGTATTTGAACTGATATGAACAGTTGCTTCCTCATGATTGTTTTGAGGAACACAGAAAATGTGTTCTTATTATGGTGTTATATATAATACTCAAAAGTACCTATTGTTGGGACCAGCAGATGGTATAGTGGTTACATCACTGGACTTTCACATGGCCGACTGCAGTTTCGGTCCTAGACATGGTAGTTTGAAATTCACAGCAGGCGGGTATGCATGTGTGCACAAGATCCTGGGAGGAGAATGGAGGAGAAAGGATTGTGGCATGACTATCTCCCCTGAGGGGTGATTTCTCACTTTCTCTCTCACTGTCTCTGTCTCTCTTTGGTGAATGCAAGTACCATAAGGCACCTCTACAGAAAAAGAAAACTACCTATTAATATTATTGATATTGATATTAAAACTGCTGCTCTAGCAATGGTCCTCACATCAGATTTCAGTATTAGTTTCAGGAAAAATTATAAGACTTGAATGGAAAAATTTATTTCTATTGTTTGTTTTCTTTTTTTTTTAACATGTCCTTTGCTTGCTTTATACCCCTTTGATCCCCCCAATCATATAGAAAAGAGATGTATTAGTAATGAGGATAAGATGTTTTATAAGGCAATTTGAAACCTAAAAGAGTGATACCCCAGTGCTAGAATTCCAAACACCATACTAGGTTATAGATAAGAGTTTGGAGTAAAAAGGACTTCTCTGTTTCTCTGAAATGTTATCACACAAACTTCCACCTACATGTAAAACCTATCTCCCAGCATACAAGTGGGCCTCAAATCCCACATAGTTTTTACATCTAGTCTCTGCTTTGTAAGAGAAGAATTCCCCTTTCCTGTGTAATTGTTAACATTGGATAACTCTCAGGTGGGTAGCCTGAATATTCTAGATTGTTATCTGTTGACAGTGAGAGCACTGTTCATTTTCAAACCAGTAAGAGGAACAGTTTTTCCCTTGTCATATCTGTAAGTTATGCAGGGATTTAAAAACATTAGGGCCAGCAGGTGGTATAATGGTTAAGGCACTGGACTCCCACATGTCTGACTGCAGTTCGAGTCCTCACACTGGGTACATGTATTTGCAAGCTCTAAATCCTTGAGAAGAGAATGGAGAAGGGATTGAGGCATGGCTATCCCTCCCTTGGGGGTGATTTCTCTCTCCCTCTGTCTCTCTTTGTCTCTCCTGCACATAGGATGCAAGCCCTTGAAGCTGCCCCCTCATTAGCAGAGGCTGATTTCACACCTCTCCCTGCCCCATTAATGTTGCACATGTGAAATAGCAGAGAAGGCATGGGAGGAGACAGACCTGACTGAAAACCTGGCTCTTTTCCTTTCAAATGTGTGGGCATGCATTGAAGTCTTTGCCTTCTGCATGGCACTGTTCAAAGGGTTAAATGGGCAGATAGTCTAATATAGCCCCTTGCACAAGAGGGTAACAATAAATGTTCAGGGGAGCCTGGGTTTAAATTATGCAAAAATCTAGTCTTTTGTTCAGATGACTCTGGCGCCATTGGAGTGAGGGAGATGCCATGGTTTACTGGCTTTCCTCTTTCTATAGCCTATACTCTAACATCAACTCTCAAATACCTAGAGTTGGTCACAAGAAAAGTTGATGGACAGAGCTTGGAGTGACTAAACCCACTCTCATAGCGTAAAGACTAATTTAGAAGGCCTAGCAGTATGCTATTTGTAGGCGCTGCATTTTTGTGATCTCTAATAATTAAAGACTTTCTTCCTTTTTTATTGTTTTCATTTGTTTTACATACACTAGATAGGTAATACCATTTCCCCTCACTTCTTTTTGCCTTGGATTGACAACTGTAACATGTCTGAAACCCAAAGCCCAATCAATATCTGGGTCCCAAATGACATAAAAAGAGGATGCGTCTTTGGAAATCCCCAGCTGGACTGAAATCAAATATCCTTTGTCTGAACTTCATATCTGGTGTTGAAAAAGTGGTTACCTCACCTACACACTTCTTGTGCCCACATTTCTAAGAGTACACATGATGAAAATCTAATAGTTGACCAGAAGGAAAATAGATCATAATCACTATTAGTTTTTCTATAACTAAGTTAAATGTTGAAGAAAACTTTAAATCCACTGCTAAATGATATGCCTAGACTTCTTGTAACTCTATACTTAGAATTTCCACCCATCTTTGAAAAAAACTGTAATTGTAAAAAAGGGAGTTTGCCTTTGAGACTTGGATTTAGTCCTAGAATATTCTTTAAATGTTGACTGACACCCATGAACACACATGCTTTTTGGAATACCATGATCAAGTGAAGTTATGGAAGCCTGGAAACATGAAATAAATAGGTTTCCCGGGTTAGGCAGTTAGAAGAATGGTGATGATGGGACCAGCAGGTGGCATAATGCTTACGTCACGGACTCCTATGTAGTGATTGTGGTTTGAGTCCTGGACCTAGTGGCTTAAACTCATGCCAGGCATGTGTGTATGCATGACCAAAATCCCTGAAAGCAGAATGGAGGAGAAGGGATTGCAGCATGGCCACCCCTTCTGGGGGGTTATTTCTCACTTTCTGTCTGTTTCTCTGGCAAGCGCTCACTCCCTATAGCAAAAATCTTTTAAAAAAATAAAAAGAATGGTGAGGTTTCCATGATCTCTCTAACTGGGAAGATTGCCTCACTGAACAAATGCTTGTTCCTCTTGGTGAGTAAGGATCTGGCCAGTGTATTACTTGATTTTATTTATTCATTTTCCTTTGTGCTTGTTTCTGTCCACATCAGCATGAGTTTAGATTTTTAATTCCCAAATAGTGGGGCTGGGCTTGGTGTCATCTAATAATTTCTTTAAATCCCTATATAAGTCAGGCCTGGTTTATTATTGTTATTAAAAACTTATTTTAAGATTCAGATTTTATGTGATATGTATATGAAACATGAAGCTAGGCAGAGCTATAAATTTCATTATTGATTGTTCGAAAATATTTCTCTACAGAAAGGCACCAGCTCTCAGCACTAGCAAATTTGGGGACAATAAGTAGATGAAGGTGTTTGATTATATGGTATAGGGTAGATGATACCCTCATATAGGCCTTTCCTAAGAAGCATGAGCTGTAGGTACCCAACCCTCTGGCTGGAGGAAAATGGGTGGCCCCCTTGGTAATCCTGTGTCCTACAAAAATAATAATATAAAATTTACAAGGACTAATTCATGCAATCAGAGAAATAATCATCTTTCTTTTCTCCTTCCTAGTCCCCATTTCTATCAAAATTCTATCATAGAACTCTCTGAGAAATACAACTCTACTAAGTTTAAATGAGTACCTATCAGTAACTGATGAGAGATTATGGTGATTGAGGTCGGAAATTTTGTAAGATCTTTGCTTAGAGCCTTTGACTTGAGAATGGGAACCTTTTGTTTATAGCTATCTCTGCATTCACCCATGACGAAACAGTGGTGGTTTCAGAGGAATGGTTGTAAGGATGGAGAAATGTACTAGAAGGTAGGGAGAGAGGCAGAATCTGGGTGGGATTTACACTATACCACAGAAGGCAGGAGTGATTTTGCAAAACAGCTCAGGTTTTAGAATCAGTTAAACCCAAGCATAATCCAGGCTCTCTTCTATGTACACTTGTGCAACTCATTTGCTAGATACGAATCTTGACTTCGTCAGCTCTTATATAGGCCTAAACAATCATACCTCCTACAGTGGATCGCAGTTATAGAAATATGGTAGTTTAAAGGACCAAATTTGGGATCATAATGGCTCTGCCACTACTCAACTGTGTAGTCACAGGAAAATTACTGAATGGAAAACTATAAAGGAAAAAATATAAAAGAAAAATATAAAGGAAAAAATAAAGTGACCACGAATATTCTTTTTAAAAGTTGCCAGAGTATAAAATAAAATACATACTTTTTGAACATTGAAAGCAGGTATTCTAAAACTAGATTATATGAAATTGTAAGGAATACTTAATGTGCTTATAGGAAAGAGGCCATAGGTTTTGCAAAGTTTTAGAGAAATCTCCTATCCGTAAAAGGCTAAAATCTACTGGGGAATGAATGTTGAAGGCAGAAAATATGGAGATTAACATGATTTTGAGGTTAAACCTTGAAACTGATGGAATGTACATATGAAGACAAACTAAATTAGAAATAGGTGATCAAGGTAGTTACTCTCCAAGAGAAATGAGAAATCTACCTTACAGAAAGCATTCATTGCATAATTAGTGTCAAGATTCACTAAAGCCTGCTAGATCCACACAACTAAATTAATTAGGGCCTTCAAAATTTTTTGAGGGCTCACAAATATGCACTAAGAAAACACACTCCCCACCACAGTTTCAATCTGTTGGTATTTTGAATAGGTTAATTTCCTTGAAATTTGAAACTCTAAAAAGGTAGACTTTGAAAGTAGCAATAAATACAGAAAGTCAAAAATTATATACTATCTGAATTGAGTATTCAGTGCTACTTAGATACTATTAATCATGCCTTAAAACAAAGTATGCCAACATCCATAGTGCATAAACAAAGTACCGTGACATGGGCATATTAGCACTGGGTGAGAACAAATGCTAGTAAACACTCCTGAAATTTCAGAGGCATTTTGTAAGAACAGGCATTAGGGAGGATCTGCTGGGGTTAGGATGGATTGGCATCCAGGACATTCTCTCTATTGTTAATGCATGAATGAATCAGCCACTTAATTTCTATTCTATCTGAAACATGGGGAATTCCCAAGAAAAGATTTCTTAATACTCTTTCCTGAGCAATAGAAAACATTTCATGCTTCATCCCGTTTCTCAATTTACTCTTTTTTTTTTTTTAGTAGTAATAGTAGTAGTATAAAATAATAATCTGGGATGGGGAGCAGAATGGACATTTATATGGTCTGTTGGTTAAATTTTTTCAACTCCTGGCTTGGTCGATCGTTTATAACACAGACTGTAAGACAGATACTTGAAAAACATGATAATTTAGTTTAATGATAATCATTTGGGTTTATATTTAAAGACATCTAGATCCATGTCAACCTTGACCTCTCTCTTGTTTTTGTATATATATATATACACACACACATATATATACACTATCTGGGTTTCTGATTTCCAAGTTCATCTCTCCTCCTCCAGAGTTACTCACATGTAGCTTGTTGTCTTAATAGGTTAAGGTGGCACCAACCTCCCATCCCTGACCTAACCCAATTCCATGGCTTATGACTTGGGTCAGGCAACAAGAGTAGTTAGCTTTGTCACTTTGGTCATAGGGATTGGTTCAGGGACAGGCTTGTCCCAAGTCAGGCCAGTGGTACTCAACCTGAAGAGTGATAAGCCTACATTCCATAGGGATACATACTCCATATATATCCTGAGTTGGCAGGATATATATCTGCAGCTTTCAGACCCCACCATAAAGCAGAAACTCCTGGAGAATGAAGACAACACAGAGGAACACACTGGTATTTGGGCATTTGCCTCCAACCATATTTAACATTGGAGATACTTCTAGATGCTTTACTACCTGAGCTACTAAATTTCTAATTTTTGTTTAAAATGTTTTTTTCTAAAGAACCTACTCTAAAAGACACTAGTCCTTTGACCTAGAAAAACTTCTTGACTTCTCTTTACCTTTCAAACTTGTGCTCAGTTTGCAAGGCCTGCTTTCACCCCACCCCTTCCAGGAAGTCTTCCTTGAACATCTGTCTAATGAATTCACCTTCCCTTGACCTCTTACAGCATACTGCATTCCTACTCCTAGTCTGCCAGGGATTGATTGTTCACCTTGTAATGCTAGTCTTTTTTTTTTTTTTTTTGCAGGTGATAATTTATTACTAAAGAGTGAAGTCAATCCTTAATGTATTTGCATCATCAGTCTCTGATCTGGAAGGTTAATATATAGTGGGTAAGCAACATAGATCCACAGCTTTAATTAATGTAATGAAAATAGATACGTTTCTCATCTACTTGTTAGCCCAGAATAAAACTTTGCATGAAATACATGATTGCGTAGTCACAAGGAAGATAAACACCAGAGATTGCAGCTTTAGTGTGATGCTATCTGGTGTGAAAGGATGAGCAGTAGAGAGTATCGAAATTTTGAACTCATCACCTATGTCATATGGTCAGCAATCTTCATTGCTAGTAGAGAAGTAATTCGGGATTAGTTTCTTTACTGTTTATGTTTTACTCATAGTATGCTCAACATCATAAAGGCCAAGGTCACAAACGATAAGTAAGATATCATTGTATATCAAGCTGAAACCTTAAATAAGATCAATTTCAATTATTTAAACTTTCAGATTCTTAGAACTCCGTGCCACTGTGTTTAGGATCATTTCAACAAAATCACTAAGTTCAGGTATAGACGTGGACCTTACTTATCAGAAGAAATGGATGCCCATCAGCCTCTCTTGAGCACCCTGGCTGCTATGTTCTCTTTTCTTCGTTTATGCTTTGCACTGTCCGCATTCTACAATCTGCTTGCCAGTGGTTTACAAAATGTATTCAGATTAGTAGACAATCCATAGTCAAATGATCCCAATTTTTCTAGCAATGTTGCAATAGTTAATATAAATGTATTGTGTGCATACTGTGGACAAGACCTGGAGGAAGTCCACTGGCTGTACAGAAAGGTTTCAGTCAACAAAGAACTTAAGGGGAAAGAAATGAGAACATCATTCTTTGTTTGTATAAGTAGGCAAAGTGAGAAAGAGAGAATCTCTTTCCAGTCCCTTCTTATCCACCCCTCACTCTTCCTATCTCTTCCAATCCTGTGAGACTGAGTCCATTACAGAGCTGAAGACTTCTAAACAAGTACCTGGGGCAATTAAATGCAATAACAGTTTAATAGTCACATAGTAAATAAAAAAACAAAGTTTCAAAATTCCAGCTTCAAGTTTCTGGCTCAAATTCAACCATTATCTAGTTTTACCGCCAACTATACTTTTTATTAGAGGGGACAGATAGATTTTCTTTTTTTATAAAATAAATTCCTTTTCATAAAAGCACTTCCATTAAACAAAAAGTCTTAATGTCTTGAAGTCACACATTTTAAGTTCTGCCTCATAGATAGGGTTTTATAGCATAAATCCTCTATTTGACCCTCTTCCTATAGTGATTGCTCCAACTTTTGTTTGTGAATGTTTATTTTCATAGTCTTTGGTAACTGGTGGCACTTCAAGGTGAAGAAGGTGTTTTTCTTAATCATTACACATTTGACTAATGCCAGAAATTGCAGTTCTAATCTCATGTTGCTTACCCTGTTGCCTAAGAGATTTAAGTTTGCTGCATGAAAATAGCAATTTGAAGAGATGAAAGTTTAACAAACGCTATAAATAGCACCTAACACTCTTGTCATTATAGTTAACTACAGCACCACACCTACTTCCCTTTCTATTGTCTGTCATTAACTATTATATATGGAGTGAAACCTGTTTCCAGGACAATCAGTAGATCCAACAAGGAGATCTTAAAACGATCAACGGATTAGTGAAAGAATTTGTTCTCTTTCACAGAGAACTCAGCTTTCAGGGATTTCTCTGGCTGAAAGTTCCTTTGGAGTTCCAAAATTTGATTACTATATTTTTTTCCCCTTTTTTTTTTTTTAAGAAATATCTCAACTGCTCAATGTATGAAATCATATAAATAGGATATTCATGGAAAGGTATTACTTCCTCAGGTGTCTGAATGGGTAATTTTTTTCTATACTTACTCTACAAATCATAAAACTAACTCTTTTTTATTTTTTAGTAAAATATATATGTGTGCGTGTATATATATATGTGTGTATATATATGTGTTTTTTTCATGGCTGACTGCGGTTCGAGTCCCAGACCTGGCAGCTTGCTTTTTCACTTTCCCTTTCTCTCTTTCTGTCTTGCTCTGGTCAAATTAAAAAATAATAATAGCAAATAAAATAAAATAAATAATTCTTAAAATATAGATATAATATATATACATACATATACATATATATATTTATATATAAATAGTTGAATTTAGGCAGGGGAATGTGCTCTCAATATTTTGATATATTACATGAGTAGATTTTGAAAATGTATGTACATAAAACTAACTTCCTGAGTATGCACACAGCATGTTATCCATATGTAAAGCAGCTTCTTTCCATTAACCTCATAAATGCATCTATACAAGTGCTAGATCTACCGATGCTATTTTCAGAAGGTTAGATATTTTTAGAGTTGACATTTTCCATGCCCAAAACAATTTATTTCATTGCAAAAGCAAAGAGAATATTAGCAAACTTGTGATGATGGTAGAGATGTTGCCTTTTCATATCTTCTGAAATATGTGGTTATTTATTTTAATATATAATCTTATTATGAAAAACTTGAATAGAGAAGAATATGGAGAACAATATCACAAACATGTACAGAGTCATGACTGGGAATAAATAATGTTAACAAGTTAATATTCTGCCATATTTTTAGAAAATCCTTTTCTTCTTTTAAAAATAAAATTAGACATAAAAATGGATATACCTTTATAGCATTTTGTCTTCTCTTATGTGGTGGCTTGGTCACCTCTTCTTTATAGCATTTTGGAAACAAGAGTTTGCTTACCTTTGTTTCTTTTCCCAATGACTAGCGCAGTTTCTGGAACATAGTAGATGCTCAATAAATGTTTGAGTAAATGAATGAGTGAATTTTATTTTTCCTTTTGTTATCCTCCTTTATACTCCACAACCCTCCTCCTCATTGGGGTTTAAGTGGCTAATAATGGGGGATATTTATTTTGGTTTCTCCCCTCCTTCTTTTCCTTCTTCTAAGAATTGGACTGATGTCCTGATTATTACAGGCTTCCAGTGGAATGTTGGTCTCTGTTCCTGCTGCCTTTGGTTCTGATGTTCCTGTTCCCTCCCACCCTGTGGAAGTGTGCAGGCATCTACTGCTGCAGTCTGTGATTGCAGTGCTAGTGTGCTGAGGTGACACTCAAAGCTTTGGGGAACAAGAAGGTGTTACTTCAGGTGCTCTCTAATTAAATATGCCACAGTGATGTCTCCTCTCTGCTGTGTTGGAGCAGGGCACTTTGTGAAGCAGTTACTCCTAGCAGTCCCCATGCAAAACAGAGTATCTGTCCCTGCTTTTTTCCAAGCTACTTCTTATTGTAGCTAAAGTGTCTATCATGTCATTACTCTTTTCCATCTGAAAGTGAAGCCAGGCAACGTGGGAACTTGGTCCTTGAGAAGTGGGCAGCATGTTCATCTCTGTCTTACGCTCAGTTGTATAGTAAGTGGAATACAGTAGTTAACTGCTCAGTTTCTGGAGTCAATTAGACAGGGTTTAAATCTTGACTCACCTACTTACCAGCTGTGTGACCTTTGGAAAAGCTATTTGCTCTTCCTGGATCTTAGTTTACTCATCATAAACCATTATAATAGTATCGACCTCATGGAGTTGCACTGAGGTTTAAGTGAGATACACATGCAAAGCATCTAGAACCATATCAGGAACAGAATGAGTGAGTGTTCAGTATTACTATGAATTTCTGAGTCTTACTGGCACTGAAAGAAGAGCTGTTTTCTCTGAACTGCCTAACAAATATGGGCATCCGTAGGACAGTACATAAAGTTAGTTAAGAAACGAACTTAGGGAACCAGCAGTTAGCGTAAGGGCTATGTCGCTGGACTCCCACATAGTCGACCGCGGTTCGTGTCCCGGACCCGGTGGCTTGAAACTCACGCCAGGCGCGTGTGCGTGCGTGCCCAAGATCCCGAGAGGAGAATGGAGGAGAAGGGATTGCGGCGTGACCATCCCCCCTGGGGGGTGATTTCTCGCTTTCTGTCTCTATGTCTCTCTCTGTCTGTCTGGTGAGCGCACGCGCCCTACAGTGAAAATCTCTCCAAAAATAAAAAAATTTAAAATAAAAGAAAAAAAAAAAAGAAACGAACTTAGAGCCTTATACTATGATAACCTCCTCAATACACGGAGGACTTCTATAAACCAGAAGAAGTCAACTCAAAGACATTGGGTATAATGAAACCATAGCTGTGACATGGAGAAATGACCAAAAGGCATAGTGCCAGAAAAGATGAGAAAAAAGTACTAAAGGGGTATATCAGGTAGTTAATGAATAGGAATATTATGTTTTTATTCAAAATAAAGCTCACTTTTATGAATAATTTTACATGTATAATTTTATATTTTTTTTCTTAAAGGGGATCTCCAAAACTTTTTTCCCCACCCATAAAATCTGACTTTATTTCTCAATTCAGTTCAATCGTTTTCCTTCTTCTATAATAAACTCCTTTGAGAATATATTACATGGATTCCCTCTAGAGAAATACATACTTTTAAAACAACTCTTTTTTTTTTATTAAATATATTTAAAGAGTTTCTCTATCTCCTTTAACCCCATTCAAGACTTCAGATGGATTAAGGACTCCTCGTTTGAAGGAAGAACCAGCTGAAGGTAGCATTTATACATACTTAGTTGAGTAAGCGTGCAATACTGTCCTAAATTTCCTCAAAGTCATCTCAGTTTCAGAGCCTTCCTTTCTACCTCATTTCCCCAGTTTCTCAAACTCATGACTTTTCTGCAGCCCTAAATACTACTTAAAGTTTTGGAGGGCTGACGCCCTAGAAGTGGAGCCTGGGGGGTTCTCGCCTGTAGAATTTTTTCTAAAACAAACTTTCCTAAGGAGAAAAGTCACACTTAGGAAAAGTAAAGAGCCAGGAAGATTTTATTTTTCTTATTGCCAACTGTCCCAAATGAGCCAATGGCTTCCCACCTGCTCCCATAGCAACCTGTGTTTATGCCTAATTCACCACACCACGCTAATGTGCTCTGATTATTTGTCTCTCTCCCAAACTATGAGGTTTTGGCAAACAGAGACTATATTATTCATCACTGTGATTCAACTTCCGGAACATAGTAAAAACATCAACTAAGCAAATATTAGACGAATGAATGAACGATTGAACAAATAGAACTTTGTGTTCTTAGCTGCTTGTTATATGTGTTGAAGAGAACCTACAGAACAAAATATTTTCTCCCAACATAACAATAACCACAAAGGACCTAGAGTTAATATTACTAATCATTTTTATTCCTTTTTTTTTTTGCCTGAAACTTATAGAGCTAGCCAATGTAAACTAATAACAAGATATCATTGATGAATAGGCAAAATCTTTCAGGTAGAAATGGAAAGATTCATGCTCTTTATGCATTTACTTTTACATTCATTCTAATATTGCTGGTTTGTGTCCTCTGGGTACATCAGGAGTCTTGGTCATTAAAATATATCTGGTATCCCCAAGAGATGACACACTAGACTACACATGCTTTCCTGTAAGAAAAATGGTGAGTTAGAATTAAAATCCTGTGTCTCAGGGGACCAGCAGATGGCATAATGGCTACATCACTGGACTCCCATGTAGTTGACTGTGGTTCAAGTCCCGGACCTGGTGGTTTAAACTCATGCTGGGTGCGTGTGCATGCATGCCCAAGATCCCGAGAGGAGAGTGGAGGAGAAGGGATTACAGCATGGTCAACCCCCTAGGGGGTTGATTTCTTGCTTTCTGTCTCTCTGTCTCTATCTGTCTGTCTTTCTGGTGAGCCCTACAGTGAAAATCTCTCCAAAAATAAAAAAATTTAAAAAAAAAGAAAAAAAAAAAAGAAACGAACTTAGAGCCTTATACTATGATAACCTCCTCAATACACGGAGGACTTCTATAAACCAGAAGAAGTCAACTCAAAGACATTGGGTATAATGAAACCATAGCTGTGACATGGAGAAATGACCAAAAGGCATAGTGCCAGAAAAGATGAGAAAAAAGTACTAAAGGGGTATATCAGGTAGTTAATGAATAGGAATATTATGTTTTTATTCAAAATAAAGCTCACTTTTATGAATAATTTTACATGTATAATTTTATATTTTTTTTCTTAAAGGGGATCTCCAAAACTTTTTTCCCCACCCATAAAATCTGACTTTATTTCTCAATTCAGTTCAATCGTTTTCCTTCTTCTATAATAAACTCCTTTGAGAATATATTACATGGATTCCCTCTAGAGAAATACATACTTTTAAAACAACTCTTTTTTTTTTATTAAATATATTTAAAGAGTTTCTCTATCTCCTTTAACCCCATTCAAGACTTCAGATGGATTAAGGACTCCTCGTTTGAAGGAAGAACCAGCTGAAGGTAGCATTTATACATACTTAGTTGAGTAAGCGTGCAATACTGTCCTAAATTTCCTCAAAGTCATCTCAGTTTCAGAGCCTTCCTTTCTACCTCATTTCCCCAGTTTCTCAAACTCATGACTTTTCTGCAGCCCTAAATACTACTTAAAGTTTTGGAGGGCTGACGCCCTAGAAGTGGAGCCTGGGGGGTTCTCGCCTGTAGAATTTTTTCTAAAACAAACTTTCCTAAGGAGAAAAGTCACACTTAGGAAAAGTAAAGAGCCAGGAAGATTTTATTTTTCTTATTGCCAACTGTCCCAAATGAGCCAATGGCTTCCCACCTGCTCCCATAGCAACCTGTGTTTATGCCTAATTCACCACACCACGCTAATGTGCTCTGATTATTTGTCTCTCTCCCAAACTATGAGGTTTTGGCAAACAGAGACTATATTATTCATCACTGTGATTCAACTTCCGGAACATAGTAAAAACATCAACTAAGCAAATATTAGACGAATGAATGAACGATTGAACAAATAGAACTTTGTGTTCTTAGCTGCTTGTTATATGTGTTGAAGAGAACCTACAGAACAAAATATTTTCTCCCAACATAACAATAACCACAAAGGACCTAGAGTTAATATTACTAATCATTTTTATTCCTTTTTTTTTTTTTGCCTGAAACTTATAGAGCTAGCCAATGTAAACTAATAACAAGATATCATTGATGAATAGGCAAAATCTTTCAGGTAGAAATGGAAAGATTCATGCTCTTTATGCATTTACTTTTACATTCATTCTAATATTGCTGGTTTGTGTCCTCTGGGTACATCAGGAGTCTTGGTCATTAAAATATATCTGGTATCCCCAAGAGATGACACACTAGACTACACATGCTTTCCTGTAAGAAAAACGGTGAGTTAGAATTAAAATCCTGTGTCTCAGGGGACCAGCAGATGGCATAATGGCTACATCACTGGACTCCCATGTAGTTGACTGTGGTTCAAGTCCCGGACCTGGTGGTTTAAACTCATGCTGGGTGCGTGTGCATGCATGCCCAAGATCCCGAGAGGAGAGTGGAGGAGAAGGGATTACAGCATGGCCACCCCCCTAGGTGGTTGATTTCTTGCTTTCTGTCTCTCTGTTTCTATCTGTCTGGCTTTCTGGTGAGCGCACATGCCCTATAGAAAAAAAAAAAAAAACTCTCAAAAAAAAAAAATCCCGTGTCTAAATCAAGGGTTTTTTGAGCTTCCATTCAGATGGACTTCACAACCAGATTGAAGATTGCCATTGTAACTGAGTGTATGTGTTTCTCCTTGGCTTGCCACCTGAAACACTCATAATATACCAGAGTTATCTTAATGCTTAGGAATTTTCTGGAATGAGTTTAGGCAATGAGTTGAAGGGAGTTCCCAGAAGAGGCCCTAGACATGGAGCTGACCAGAGTTCAGGTCTTTATCAGCTGATGTATTTTCACACTTTGTTCTTATAGGCACTTCAGGAGCCAGTTCCTGCCAGTTTAGAGTGATTCCAAAGACCTGGTTCTTGGGTTCATTGGTTCTCTTTTATAAGATTACTTTGCATTCACATAATGAGTTTGCATGTGCTGCCTAATGCTTAAGAGCCTGGACTCTGGAACTAGACTTGGGCAAGTTATTGAAGTTCTTTGGATCTCAGTGTCCTCAAGTGCAAAACTGAAATAATAAGAGAACCTAACTATTCATAGATTTGGGCATACATGTACAGATACCCGGCATGAGTTTTAAGCCACTGAGTCTGGGACTCAAACTGTGTTTAATTATGTGGAATTCCAGCGACATATCTATCAAGCCATCTGATTGTCCCTACTTAAAACATTTTAAGGTTTGTAATAAAATAGAGGAAAGTTTTTAAACAGAAACTCATGGATTTGTTGTGAGAACCACATGAATTAATGTACACAAAGCACTTGAAACACTCTCTGATGTGTACATGCTACAGATGTGTTAGCTACTGTAACCTGTATTATATCACCAGAGCATTCCATTCGTCTTGCCTTATGTATAATATTGGGTTTTTATATTAAGTGGAACAATGAAGGGATCATATCTAAGTGGAAAAGGGCATTGTGTAACTTATTCCTTAAAAATTTTTTTTTCAAGAGATTTTTGCTAAAGGGCATGTGTGCTCACCAAAGAGGCAAAGAGAGACAGAGAGACAGAAAGTGAGAAATCACAGCCCTAGGGAAGATGGCCATCCTGCAATCCCTTCTCCTCCATTTTCCTCTCAGTATTTTGGGCCCATTACGCACACACTCCCCGCATGAGTTTAAGTCGCTGAGTCCGGGACTCTAACCGTGTTTAACTACGAGGAAGTCCAGCAACGTATCTATCATGCCATCTGCTTGTTCCTACTTAAAACATTTTAAGGTTTGTAATTAAATGGAGGAAATTCTTTAAACAGAAACTCCTCTGTAGAATTCAGGTACTTGAAGTACACATGTCAATTGTCCATTCAATCTACCCCATCATCTGACTGTAGACAGGAAGTGAATGGACAAACTAGGAGATACTAAAGAAAACACATGAAATCCTGGTAGAACCAATAAATGGTACAGTTTTGCTCAACAGTCCTAGGGACTCACCAGTGGGAACAGTACGCCAGTTTTTAGTTGTCAACCTGAAGGCACAGTGACAGATTTCGGCTGATGGAAAGAGTATTACATAGTTTCCCTGTGGAACTGCTCATGCCAACCTCACAAACTCCACTTCAGCTTCCCCTAGTTTATCTTAGGAGACTTATCCACACCATTTGCCTAGAAATACTCTCCTTTTTTAAAAAAATTAATTTCTTCATTTTATTTCATTTTCCTTTATACATTCAATCACATTATTATATGTCTTACAAAGTGGATATTTCAACAGGTGAACATTTCTCCCTAGTATAGTTGATAAAACTACAAAATATCTTCAACAGATAAAATACTCTCCTATCTTGACTTCCGTAACGACATACTTACTTTCTCATTTTTCCTTTCACTATTCTTGTCCATTCATTCTTAGTGTTCTTTACTGACCACCTGGATTTACTCAGGGCTTTGTAATTCCTGAGGGCTTTGTTCTAGGTTCTCTTCTCCTCTCTCCCTATAATTTTCCCCTAGTAATTTAATACACTCCTACAGCTTTAAAATTTACCTATGAAATAGTAAAATTTACATTTACACCTTTATCCTACCCACCAGAATCATCATCTCTAACTTATTCATTGATCTCTCTTTAGATGTTTTTAACATAACAGGTACAGAAGAGAACTTCAGACCTTTTCTCAGTTTATTCCTTCTCTTGTCATTTTTATCTTTAAAAAAGGCAAACAGAAGTCTGCAAATTCACCTTGTTCATTTCTTCTCAGATGGATTCTGTTGTCAAAAACTATCTGGGTTCACAACTCAAGCCAGCACCATTTGCTAACAGGAAAATGGTGCTAGCTTCCTAAATTCCATTCCTGTTTCTCTTCCCTATGTCTAATATTTTCTTTACATGGGAACTTCTCAAGTCTTTCTAAACATGCACCAGAATATCAATGAAGAAGCCAAATGTAGAGAGGTTAAGTGAAAAACAGAGTGAAGAAGGGGAGATTTTCACACCCAGCTCTTTTTCTTCTCTGAGTTCAGCAACGCAGCTGCCTCATTAATAAATCCTTTGGCGAAAAATAATGGCTTCACTCCTGTGTATGATTTACTCACTTTCAGAGCATGTTCACCTTTCTCAGGGATGCCAATACCTGCTTTCCTGTTTCGCTCCCCCTCAATCCCAGTCAACATGGTTAGTTTACTCTCAACAGCAATTATCCTCCTGACTCTCAAGACGCTTAGTTCCCCAACACTGTCCACTCAAAGATCCTTCTATCCACTTCAATTTCAGTCACCCACCCACATCTCTGTAATGTTGACTTCAACTTCATTCAACAATGCTCCACCTACAACGTTTCAACATGAAATTCCTCTCTCTGTCTGTAATCTTCTGTTCTCCCACCTCTTTCAGTTCCAAATGCTCTTTAGCCTCATTGAAGCCTCTCAATCATCAGCTTCCTCCTCTTTTACAAGTTAATTACCCCTTTTCTGGAAGCAATGGGCTCTATGTAGCTAAGACTTCTGGTCAAAGAAGAAACCATTCTTTCCATTCCCCCTGACATAGGCAAACATACTACAAGAAAGTGGCACCATGGGGTCCAAAATAAAATCCTGTCCACGTTAGTTCTCCCTTGCAATGCTAAACACTTTTTCAGTTCATCTACTTTTTTTCTCTAAAGAATTATTTATTTATTTAATTCCACTTGTTATTATTACTTTTTAATTTGACCAGACAGAGAGAGAGAGAGAGAGAGAGAGAGAGAAGGAAAGCAAGAAAGCAAGCTGCCAGGTCCGGGACTCAAACCATGTTTGGCCACATGGGAATCCAGAACCCTTAAACACCATGCCACCTTCTAAATACTCGGTTCATCTGTTGTTGATGGTCTATTGAAGTAATCCTGATGATTGTTTTAAAACTTTTTCATTATTTAAAATTCCTATCTTCATCTCATCCACCTATTCAACTAGAGTAGCTTTTTAACTCTTTTGCCGAATAAGAAACCACGGAAGAAGTTCACTTTTTCTTTACATTCAAATTCTCCCTTATTCTGTCTCTCTCTCACATGATGGAGTTAAAAAGCAAATAAACTATTTAAAGGGCAATGTTCTTTAGAAAAGATAATTGCACACTATTCAAACTTTTGTTTTCCTTCAGCTTTTACTGAGCAAAATATGCTTTTTAAGTTCTCAATATTACAAGTAACTACAGTTAGCATTATTAGCCTTTCTCTTTATCTTAATAAAGAAAGGGTTGGTGTGTTTAACATGCCTAGGAAGAAGGAATTCCGTTACAGTGGTCACTTTGCAAAGGGCAATTTAAGGAACTGAAAAGCAGAATAACATTTTGCTAAATTCAGGCCTTACGAAAATTATAAAAACAAAAACTGCTTTTCTGATCAGACTGATGCCCAGGGTCACAAAATCCAGAAGAAATACCATCCATCAAAGTTATTATCATTTTGGAGGATCAACTTCCATAGGACTTTATGCATAATTTTAAATAATTTGGATGAAGTTTATTTCAATTGTAATATTGGGATGATTTTTCAAAAAGAAAGCATTTAAATTTTGTGTCTTCATCAACAAGACAATAATATAATTAATTATCAGCACAGTGAACGCTATAGAAAGGCCAGAGGTCATATTTATTTCATAGTTACCATATGCCAGAAGCTAAGTACCATATATGTTATTAGTTCATTTAATCTTTACTACAAACCAATTAGATATGCACTATTATTATCTCCATTCTAGATTAAAAAAAAAAAATACTAGGGCTTAGGTTACTTATCCAAGATCATACACCTTGAGTCAACACTTTTTTTATTTAAAGAGAGGTTTTTGCTATAGGGTTCATGCGCTTGCTGGAAAGACAGAAAGCAAGAAATCGCCCCTCAGAGGGATAGCCACACCGCAATCCCTTCTCCTTCATTTTCCTCTCAGAATTTTGGGCACGCACTCACAAGCACATGGCATGAGTTTAAGCTGCTGGGCCCAGGACTTGAACCTTGGTCAACTATGTGGGAATCCAGCAACGTAACCATTACACCATCTGCTAGTCCTGAGCCAACAATTTTAAATGTGAAATTTTATATTTAATCTTGTTCAGCATCTAACTGGTAACTATATTATTAGGATCTTACCTATAAACCAGTACAAAAAGCCTGTATAAAAAACATACATTTTATAACAGAGTCAAATTAATACACATTGGCCAAGATCAACTGATTTCGTTTTTTAGATGGAATTTAAATACCTGTACTCACAAAGGCAGTCTAAGTAAAAGAATATGGATATAGATCAATAGTTATGTGAGTCTAGACAATGAAGTTTATATCTGCTTGGTTTATTGGTTAACTTAAAGTTTTTAAAAAACTTAATATACTTTTTCTGGTCATTAAAAGAGTATATTCTAACATATGTATTTATACCTAGTACCATCCCATGCAACTACTATAGTATTTTCAGTTAATAATTTTGAGTTCATTTAGTGTAAAGGGAATTACTTCATCAAAGTGCTAATAAGCTTGAGTGTTTGCATTTCATCTCTTTTAAAAGCAATTTGAGCAATTTGAGGCACTGGGTTTGAAGTCTGAAGACAAGTTCAAGGCCTGACTTTACAACTCAATGATTCTTTGACCTAAGGGAGTTCACCAATGGTCTCTGAGTTTCACTTTTCTCATCTGCAAAGTGAAGATAATGATACCTTCCCTGCCAAGTCCACAGGGCCGGTAGAAGGGTCAAGTGAGATATCGCATATAAAAGTGCTGCTCAAACTACCAAGCATAGCACAATGTGAGGTATTAGTCACTTGTCATCTGATTGTTCATACATGGGAAATAGAGTCTTCCCCAAGGAATAAGGCTGTAGACATCAGAACTAGGTGAACATTCCTTAAGTAATATGAAAATAAAACACAAGCAAAAATCTTCACATATTAAAAGATAATGGCTTAGAAATGTTTCTGCTTCTGACTTTAATTACACCTATCTGGAGGATTGAATTTCTTTTTTCCAGTTCTTTTAGTGGAATAAACTTAGGTCAGTATTAAAAGAAAGGTCCAAGTTTATGATTGAAATTTTCTTTGAGAGATTATTTTATTGGCATTATAGTTATAAGAGGAATGAAGAAAATACATTTCTTTCTTTAAGAAAGATTTTTGCTATGGGGTATGTGCGTTCACCAGAGACAGAGAGACAGAAAGTGAGAAATCACCGCCCAGGGGTTTGGCCATGCTGCTATCCCTTCTCCATTCTCGTCTTGGGATTTATGGGAACACACACACACGCACCCAGTGTGAGTTTCAAACCACCAAGTCCAAGACTTGAACTGAGGTCGACTACGTGGGATCCCAGTAATGTAATCATTACACCAACTGCTGGTCCTGAAAATACATTTCTTTGCCTATAAAGTAATCAGTTCTTTTGTCTTTATTAAAGGAACTAGGATTTTTTTTTTTAAGTTTTTTTTTTTGAGAGGTTTTTGCCATAGGGTGTGTGCACTCACCAGAAATAGAGAGAGAGAGACAGACAGACAGAAAGCAAGAAATCATCCCCTGGGGGATGACCATGCCCCAATCCCTTCTTCTCCATTCTCCTCTTGGAATCCTGCGCATACATGCACACATGTCCCGTGAGAGTTTAAGCCACCAGGTCCGGGACTTGAACCATGGTCGACTACGTGGGAACCCAGCGACCTTGCCATTATGCCAACTCCTGGTTCCCACACTAAGATTTCAAGTCAGTATTTAAATGTTCACTTGACACGTTTTTAGTTTTCAAAGGAAGTCTTGTATTGGAATTAATTTACTCTCGTCATGCCATGTGAGCTGTTTCACTCGCTGAGAGGTGAGCTGCAGCCAGTGACAGGAAGCGCAAGATACCATGTTCTCTTTCTTTTTGAACTCATCGGAGGGAAAAGGAGCTCAATGATAGTAAATGCAAAACATGAGGAAAATAGCACTGATTGAGCTATTTGAAAATATATCTTCGTATCTCTTCCTCCTTACCAGAGAACGTAGTATTCTTTTTGTCACAATTACTGGGTTGTTGGGAAAGCTGTGATGCATTTTTGCATAGAAAAATAGAAAAATACACTGTGCCTTTTCTAACAACTTAATACTTTTCTAGCAATAAAACTGGACATTAAAGTCAAACTTCAGAACACTATTATCTTATTTTTATTTTTATTTCTGGCATTAAATAATGTTGTTTTGATTGTGGTTCAAATTATGTGTTAGAAAAGTGAATTTAGACTTAAACATTCAGATAGTTTGACAAGTAACACAATATCTTATGTAACAGTGTTTATGGGAGAAGAAATGGTCCTGTTTTGAGTGAGCCACTCAATTTAGATTAAGGGCTAATGTAGAAATTGGAGGAGGAGGGATTGGGGCATGGCCATTCCCCCGGGGAGTGATTTCTTGCTTTCTATCTCTCTGTCTCTCTCTGTTTTTCTGGTGAGCACACACACCCTATGGCAAAAACTTCTCATAACAAACAAACAAACAAATAAACAACTTAGTTTCTTTAATAATAACAAAAGAACTGATTACTTTATAGACAAAGAAATGTATTTTCGGGACCAGCAATTGGTGTAATGACTACATTTTACATCCACAATGGACCCATGTCCACCTGGTGGTTAAGACAATTGGATCCCACATGGCTGACCCCACAGTTTGAGTCCCATACCCAACAACTTGAGAAAAACACTAGGCACATGTGTGTGTGTGTGCCCCAAATCCCAAAAGGAGGCAGAGATGGAGGAGAAGGGATTGTCACAGGATCATTACCCACAGTGGGCTGTTTCTCCTCTCCCTCTCACACTGTCTCTTTGGAAAGCATGTAAATCATCTCGCAAACAAACTAACAAACCCATAAAACTCAATTAGGAGCTCTCAAGCATTCTGGAAATCGGAATCAGGATTTAATCTCTAACCTACAGCATCATTTTTTTTTTTTTTTTTTACCATGGGGATAGTAATGTCTGTCACACTCGTGAGGACATGTCGGCACTGTTTGTTTTTTTTTTTTTTTTACCATGGGGATAGTAATGTCTGTCACACTCGTGAGGACATGTCATTTATTTATCAAATGCTGGGCCCCTACTCTACTCAAGAAAGTGGGTTAAATGCCATGGCAGATTTGGTTTATTTTTAAAAAGTCCCGGTTTGGGGACCAGTGGATGGTGTAATGGCTATGTTGCTGGACTCCCACGTAGTCAACTATGGTTTGAGTCCTATACCTGTGTGTGTGTGTGCCCAAAATCCTGAGAGAATGAAGGAGAGGTGACTATGGCAAGGTCATGTACTTGGGGTGTGTGTGTGATTTTTCACTTTCTGTCTCTCCATCTCTGTCTGTCTCTCTGGTGAGCCCACATGCCCTGTGTACAAAAAATCTCTCAAAAGAAAGAAAGAAAGTAAAGTAAAAAGCCTCAGTTTTTATGCACTTACAATCTAAGTGGTAGATAAATGACATCAATGCTGAGAACAATAAAAACAAGTTGAAAGTTTAAGAGTCACAAAGGTTAAAATAATGTGATACGGAGATTTGTGTCATGAAAAACTACTTTGAAACTAAAAGGCTATACAGATGCAAACTATCAGAATAGTTTAGGACATGAAGAAATTAAAGGTTTGTGATGAACTATTTCTATGGACATCCTCCTCTCCCTTCTTTACCTTGCTTAATAGAACAGAAATCAGCAACCTAATAGTGTCTTACATACTTGACATGCTCTGTAAATATTTGTTGGATTAATACTTAACACTCTGCTCAACATTATTGTAGAATACTTGGGAACAACTATTCCAGTTGGAAACGCCCAAATTATTCTTAATAATAATTAGAATAATAATGCGATTGGGACCAGCAGTTAGTGTAATGGCTATGTCGCTGGACTCCCATGTAGTCGACCATGGTTCGCGTCCCGGACCCAGTGGCTTAAAACTCACCCCAGGCGCGTGTGCATGCATGCCCAAGATGCCAAGAGGAGAATGGAGGAGAAGGGATTGCGGCGTGGCCATCCCCCCTGGGGGGTAATTCCTCGCTTTCTGTCTCTCTGTCTCTCTCTGTCTGGCGAGTGCACACGCCCTATAGCAAAAACCTCTCCCCCCCCAAAAAAAAAGAATAATAACGTGATTTTAGAGTCTATTTTAATCAAGTGTATTTTATAACATCTGCTTTAGATGAAAGAATTAATCTCGACTGCCAGTGTAGAATGTGAGTGAAGAGCAAATTAGTAGAAAATACATCAGTTTGTGAACTGAACCTCTGTATCAAAATGCTTTTTCCAACACGTGCTGACTTAAGGAAAAGTTACCATGGTTGTGCCTCAGTTTGCTAATCTGCAGAATAGTAGACAATGATGGCTGAGATTTCTTCCAGCTTGAACATTTTCACCCCTCGATGTAGGCTGTACTATTAAGAGGGGACATGTTTGTTTTATCAAATGGACTTACGTTGCAATGGGTTTGAAATGTTTTGAAATGCCATTACCGTAACTCTGGATTGATAAATTGTACTTGAATCTATAAGATAAGAATGGCAAAACCTTAGAAACATACCAAGGTACATACAAGGATAGGTAAAAGTACTGCCTCTACCTTCCACTGCCCACCCCTCCGACAGCCCCCACCCCTCCAACGCACAAACACCTTAAGTTCAAAGGTCAAGTGCTATCATTATAAAGTAGCTTGGAGTAATTCTGGGTAGTCAAAGTAGAAACTGAGTTATTAAAAATATACCCATCTTTCTCTTCTGTTTAAACTTTACTCCATGAGCCTGGCTAACCACTGGCTGAAACGATCCATTCAAACAATGTTGATAATAAATCCTAGGAAATTTGGGGCAGCAGGTGGCATGGTGATTGAGGCACTGGACTCCCACATGGCCAATTACAGTTTGAGTCCTGGATCTGGTGGCTTGCTTTCTTACTCTTCTCCCCATCCCCCTCTGGCTCTCTCTGATAAGTATATGTGTTCTATACAAGTTTTAAAAATATAGTAAGAATAAATAAAATTAAATAAAGAATTAAAAAAAAAACCTTAAATAAATTCTAGAAAATTAATGAGGGATCAACTGTGGTCACAAACTAATCATTAAGAATGTAATGAAAAAGGCCATTTATTTATTTTAAAATTTATTTGTTGAAAATTTATTTACTGGGGCCAGTAGGTGGTATGGTGGTTAAGGTGCTGGAATCCCACATGGCCAACTGTGGTTTGAGTTCCTGGACCTGGCAGCTTGCTCTCTCACTACAGCCAGCCCCCAAATGGTCTTTTGATTTGTTCCTAACAGTGATTGGATGACCCTTCCTAAGCATAGTTAGCCTCCAATACCCTAAAGCAGTTACTGTGAAAAGATAACGTATTATTTATCAAGTCTCTACATTGTGTGGGTTGTAAACCCACTTGGTCATTTTAAACTTGGCCAAAAATTAGCAACCCTAGAATCAATTGTTCTTATTTTCACAATAAATAATCTCAAAAAAGTAATTTGATTCAAATAACAAACTTAATTGGATTTGAGTTCAAATCTCTGAAACTTCCAAGTCCTGCACTTTGCCCACAGCCACACCATCTCCCATTAACTATGCTTATGTGTACAATATTATATTTTAGGAGACAAACATGAATTTTAAACAGCAGTGTGTTGCATCTTATGCAAATGAAGAATGCAATCTTTCATGAGATCACATTTCAGACTTTGTCTACAGATTGGTTCTTTTTCTCCTGAAAAGCATCCCCTGTTTACCTCCTTTACGTTTATCTTGTTAACTATTCGTTTTCCTTCTGGTCTTCATTTAAATGTGAGTGATATCAGATATTTAAACTTTGATATCAGATATTCAAATTCCTCTTTTACTCTTAGTCTGTGCCTTTAACCCACACGCTTGATCTTCATGGTTCACTGTAACATCCATGGGGGCAGAAACCAAATCTGTCTTATTCATCACTGTGATCTCAGAATCTAAAACATAGCCTCAAGTGCAGTAGGTACTCAAAAATACCTGTTACTGGGCCAGTCAGTGGGGTGGAGGTTAAGGCAGCTGGATCCTACATGGCCAGCTATGCGGTTTGAGTTCCAGACACAGAAGCTTGAAAAACATACTGGGTGTGCAAGGATACCCAAACTCCTGAGAGAATGGAGAAGGGATTGTAGTGTGGCCATCCCCCTCTAGGGGGCGCTATCTCACTCTCTGCTTCTTGGTCTCAGATTTCCTTGTGTGCATGCGCTTTATAACAGTAACAATAAACAAAATTGCATAAATAACATGTGTCCAAAATCGTTAAAATGTTTGAAGACTCTAAAAGTATATGGCTCTAAAGTAACTTACAGTGTACATGTTTGTATTATGGCGTCATATACAAAATGTGAACATGAAAGTTCTTGTAGTAATAGTAATATGTTAACAGATTAAAGAATGGAGGTATCAGTGTGGATGGAAATAGTTGGAGGGTGAATTATTTGCTGCTACGTGTGTGAGGCCCTGCTCTATTGTTTTGTTCTGTCAGTTCCAAAGAACTTCTAGCAGCAGAGTGGGTGGTGGAGTCAGCATTGCTTCCCTCTGCAGACAAGGCCTCCTTTCTTCTGCCTTTCCTACCATACCCCTCATGGTCAGAAGATGGCAGTGTGTTCGAGACTGACAGCCATCCTAAATCTGAATTTCACCAGCCTGGTGAGTGGTTGGCTGTGGTCCTAATGAATTGATTTGGCTTTGCAAAAGTCTCAGGTTTCAGAAGGATGCCTGAGAGAAGTCCATGCCTCCTCTAGAGAAGGGCACATGCTTTTGGGTTTGTTACCGCTCT
>NW_006159548.1:4174656-4206545 GCF_000334495.1 Tupaia belangeri chinensis | reverse complement strand
GAGAGTGTATGTTCTACATACAAACAAATAAATTTGGGCCACAATCCAAAACAATATTATTTAATGTCAGAAATAAAAATATTTCTGGCTTTAAATTCGAATGTCAGTGCTATGATCGATCTCCATGTTGATTCCACATAGAGAACCACTCTACCTTCACTCAACTGACATGCCAAGGTGTGTCTCCTCATAACTATGTTATTTTATAGGAAGTCAGGATGTACACTATAGTCTTCTTCATAAATTATTTAAAAAATTTTTTTTTTACAAATATAAAGATATCTGTAAGTAAGATGGGGCTTTGGCATGAACGAAAACTAGGGAAGATTATCCTTGAACCATTCCTCCTACCCCATTAGTTTTCCTTCTCTTCTTGGAGCTGCTGTTCCTTAGGACCTAGGTGTTGGGACCAGCTGCTGAGTTATCTTCCAGTGAGTATGGACGATGTCTCAGGTACTGGCTCAGTCTTTTCACCTGCCCTCCTTTAAAACATTCTAGTGTTCTTCTCCAAAGACTGCCTCTCTGTTGGAAAGGGTCTAATCAATGACTGTCCAAAGATTGGTAAGGTATATCATATTGCCAGTCATTCACAGACGCGTTTATTCACTATTCAGCATCTGCTTTGTGTCAGCCACTGTCCCACATGAATCTTACAGATATAAAGACCCTGCCCTGAAGAATCAATTTGGGGAGACTGACAAGTAACAGTTAACAATAATGATACTTCAGACAGAATAACTCTGAGGCAGAGCAAAGTAGTTTGCTATGGCAGCGCATAGCAATTTTTGTACTTTAAAAGAAATAGAGTCATCTTCTACCCTTAATTCATAGCATAATGCCTGGCCCATGGTAGACATGCAATAGATATTTAGGCATGCGTGCCCTTGCACCCGGTGTGAGCTTCAAGTCACTGGGTCTGGGACTCAAACCATGGTTGGCCATGTGGGAATCTAATGTCTTAACCACTGTGCAACCTGCTGGTCCCAAGGCCTAATCTTTTAATGGTGAGATATTAATGGGAATTATATTTTCAGATCTTTCTCTGTTCCTTTCATACTATCACATACTAGAGATGAGAAATCTCTATCCATGATAGTAGGACTGAAACAGAAACTGTGCTTTTATTTTACTCCTTCTTATTGTGAGTTCTGATGTGGAGAAGGGAGCAGAATGGTTTGTTAGACAATAAAATAGACATGGGAATAAGTTCCTGAAGCTCAGCTCTGCTCTGCTATAAAAAAAAAAAAAAAAAAAAAAAATACCTACACTGGCATGGGAGGTGCCATGGGGCCACGGAGCACTTGTTCCTAGCAGGGAATAGTTCTAATTTGTTTAGCTTGACTAATAAATATGACTCAGCCATGCACACTAGCAAGTGTTTGCTTCCTGTGCTTTTGTTTAATGTGTTCCCAGAGGTTTTCATTTATCCCCCCAAAGCCTTTCCTAAGCAACTCTGCCTTAGTCTCTGTCTTTGTGGATAAATGGATTCACTCTTGTGGGAATACACTTTTAACTGTTTTATGCTAAACAGGCCAAAACATTGTCAGTGTCTGGGTGAAGCGCCTATAAATGACCTGTGAGCCAGTTCACAGCACCTTTCTTGACTTCATTCTTGAGAGAGACTGTTTCCCAAAGATAAAATAAGCACATCAGCAAGAGTCTTTCTCCTTCTAGTTTGGAATCCAGGTACATCAGGTGGAACATCAGGAACCAGCCCAGTGCAACCTAAGAGGAAAATCACCCAAGGGATGGAGCCTGCAGTACTGTGACTTCATGCCTGTAAACCGAGGACTAGCCAGTTGATCCGGCACGGCAGGCGTGTGTCAGTCGGAGTTCCCAGGGAACAAAGGCCTTCTCTGTGAAGGCTGCCACGTGGGAAACAGACTTGTTTTTGTTTTCCTTTATGTCCTTTTGGGGCATAAAATATGGCTGTTCTTTTCTTTATCTGGATGCTTCAGAGTCACCAAGGCATCCAGTTTCTTAGTCCCAAATTCAGGCCAATGATTTCAGAAACTGAAATCCAACAAACTTTTTGGACCTCTGTCACCGTGGTGGTGGATTTTTACTCTCAAGAATAAGAGGAGCAGGTTTTCTTCCAGAAGAGGAGGCATATTTCAGGAAGTTTCCAGAGAGTCATTTGACTTTTCTGTCTGGAATGGGGAGGAGGAACGTGATAAGGGCAGGGCATGTGAAATGAAGCACCTTCATGAAGGCAGCATGAATTCCCAGGCATGCGAAAACTCAATAGGAGTTCAAAGGTTTTGCAAACTTGTCTGCATCAATCAGAGGAACATCATCAAAAATATTTTCTTTTTTATTTCCTTAACATTTTATGTAGAATTTTCTCATAATTTGATGGCATAAAAGTTTTGAGACTAAGGAAAGGACTCTCACTATATTTAACTTGCAAATAAGTTAAATTACTGTGGTTAGTCAGCCATGGGAAAAACAACTACCTCTTATAAATTCTGATTTAAATCTCCTGCTCTTTTTTTTTTTAAGAATTATTTATTTAATTCCATTTTTTTAAAATTTGCTATAGAGCACATATGCTCACCAGAGAGATAAAGAAAGACACAGAGAGAGTGGCAGAGAGAGAGAGAGAAAAAAAAAAAAAAAGAAAAGACAGCAAGCTCACAGGTGCAGGACTCGAACTATGGTCAGACATGTGGGAGTCCATCGCCTTAACCACCATCCCACCTGCTGGCCCCTATCTCCTAGTCTCTTAATTCAATGAATAAACTTCTTGTCAAATGATAGTACTCAACTTTCATCCTCGTTATAAGATTGCAAGAGTTTAATAAGTAGCAATAGATTTTGTTACCATTTATTATCACATAGACACAATTTTTGAGTTTTTAAATCTTTTATTTTTTGACTAGAGGGCATATAAGCTTGCTAGACACAGAGAGGTGATGGGCATGGTCACACTACAATTCTTTTCCCTTCATTTCTCCATCCCATCATGATTTGGGGCATACATGCACACTTGCCTGGAGTGTTTTTCAAGCCTCTGAGTTTGGGATTCATACCAGGGTCTGTTATGTGGATTGAGCTCCCTGTCATGTGGATTAGTTCTTTTATTTTTTTTCTTTTTTATGGAGAGGTTTTTTGTTATAGGGTGCGTGCGCTCGCCAGAAAGACAAAGAGAGACCAAGGGACAGAAAGCGAGAAATCACTCCTCCAGGGGGCATGGCCATGCCACAATCCCTTCTCCTCCATTCTCCTCTCGGGATCTGGGGCACACATGCACACGTGCCCCGCGTGAGTTTTAAGCCACCAGGTCCAGGATGCGAACCACGGTCGCCTACATGGGAGTTCAGTGACATAGCCATTATGCTAACTGCCGTTCCCAAGCTCCCTGTGCTCAGTTCTTAAGGGCTACACTATGGGGATGGCCCAGTAGTAGTTGTATTATTACAATTTTAATAATAATAAAAAGATGCTTAAAGACATAATTGACAATGAAAGAACTTACACATTTCCTGGATTTTATGGACCTGTAAGTACTGTCAAAACATACTATGAGGGGCCAACAGGTGACATGGTGGTTGGGGTACTGGACTCCCACATAGTCTCCCATGATTCAAGTACCAGACCAGGTACTTGCTTTCTCTCTCTTTCTCTTTTTCTCTCTCTCTCTCTCTCTCTCTCTCTCTGGTCAAATTAGAAACTCACATGGCCTGAAATAAATAAATAATTGTTTTTTAAAATACTATGAAAAGAATATACTTTGTCACATTCAAATTCAATTTATTTGTGCTTCTAGATAAAATGGAGCTTCAGGGCTCTTAGGGATAAATAAAAGACAATGTGTTCTATAATTCTCATTGCTTAATAAAGTAATGCTGAACAACTCGACATGAGAGAAATTTTGTTTATCTGGCACTAAATCTCTTAGGAAATATATTTTCTATTCCTAGTCATGGCACTGAACCACAGATACACTCAGGCTTTAGTTTCTCCTTCCCTTGCATAAGAGATGGCAGAAGAAACAGTGATCTCCGTGAAAGTTGCCTTTGCCCCAGAGTAAGAGTGCCCAGAAAATTACTAAATTTAATTATTAAAGTCCCTATATTAAAGATACAATAACTGGTATGATACAAAACAGGATTAAATATTATCGCTGGGGCAGGAAGTACTCCACATATATTTCATGTGGGTCACCAGTGTTTTTCAGCTTCCCTTGAAGCTAAGAGTGTGTGCTGTTATTCATACTCTGAACTATTTACATTCCTTCCCTCCTGCAGTTGGAAAGAAAGGTCTCCAAGGAGGTAAAACTGCATGACTGGAGCAGTCTGGGTCTCTGAGTCACGGCTTACAGGAGAATCAAGGAGAGTAGAATATCTCTCACCGAGCTATGAGAGAAGCAGCAGACAAACCGTCCTGTGTTAGGACATTGAGATGAAGGACTGGGAATTGGATGTAATTTGGCCACTTGGTTTTAAAGACTAGCTCCTCCCCTCTTTTAAAAATAATGCATTTTCCTTCTAATGCTGGTGATACATCAATTTGATATTTTGCACACTAAATGGTTAAGTGTATTGCTATATAATCAATCTCTCAGTACATTAATAATAAAACTTTATAAAACTGAAACATTGGCATAGTGATTATGTCACTGGACTCTCACATGGCCGACTGCGGTTCAAGTCCTGGACCTGGTGGTTTGAAATTCACACTGGAAGTGTGTGCATGCATGGCCAAGATCCCAGAAAGAGAATGGAGAAGTAGGGATTCTAGCGTGACCATCCCCTCAGTGGGTAATTTCTCACTTTGCCTCTCACGGTGTCTGTCTCTCTCTCTGGAGAGCACACTTGCCCTAAGGCAAAAACCTCTAAAAATAAAATGGAAACATTGAAATTAAACATCGTAGTGGGTTTAAATGTGTCATAAATACACTTTAAGTTTTCTTTGGTGGCTTTGACTAATGCTCATGAAAGGAGAAAAGGAAACTGTATAGCTATAAAAAGGGCTATTTCTTTTTTCTTTTGTTTCTGTTTTAGGTTTTTGGCATAGGGTACGCACTCTCACTGGACAGAGACAGAGAGAGAAGAAAAAGGGAAAGTGATAAATCACCTGCTAGGAGGGAAGGCTATACCACAATCCCTTCTTGATTCCCCTCTCATGATTTGTGGTATGTGCATACACACACTTTCATATTTTTCAAGCCTCCAGGTCCAGAACTTGAACCATGCAATTGGCTTTGTGGGATCCAGCCACCTTAACTACCACATTACCTACTGTCCCTAGAAGGGCAATTTTTTAACACATACTTATTACTACAATATAACTAAAGAGAATATAGAATAATCACCTCACAGGAAGAACCAGTAACTATGGAGCACATTGGTCAAGAACATAGACTAATATCAAGGCTTAATCAAGGTGTATTCCCCACCCTAAAATAGCCTTCACAATGTCTGTCTAAAGAGTCAGAATTGCTATAGATCAGGGCTAAAGCAGAATGAGAATACATATTGCCGTTATTCTATTCACATTATAGAATGTGTGTGGATACCCTGAGAAAGGGACAGATAACTTCATAGGTCTAGTCTATGAGAAGCAATGTTTGCAACTCATGGAGAGACCAACTTTGAAAGATTATCTAAAGATTCTAAGCTTTGAACTAGATGAAACAACAGATAGGACTTTGATTTTCTTCCATTGGGAGCATTAGGTCATTTGGTCACCGGAATGACAGAGTATCACAGATAATAGTGATACTTGGCTACTATTCCACATGCCTTTTTTTATATCCCAACTGCCACTGAAATTGAGTTGGGATCATGTGACTAACTCCAGTCAGTAGACCGCGAGTGGAAATGAAGTGTCTCAATAAAGTGTGCTGGAAGCAGTAAAGACAGGGAGATCTTTAGTAACTGCAAGTTGCAGACCACAAAATGATGGGCATGCAAGGTGGGGGCCCCTGTACAAGTAGGAAAGCCATGAAGTAACATGGCCTGACTGGCATGGAATTGTGACAGGCACGAGAAAAAAATGTTGCTATGTTAATCTACTGAGATTTCAAAGTATGACTGAGGAGCTTGTTTTAATTATCTGACTAGTCAATAAAATATTATAATTGCTACTTATTCCCCAGCCTAAGGAAAATTTTTATTTTCCTTGAAGGGGAAACCTCTGTAGAATTCACCATTTATTTCATCACATATTTTTTGAGTCAGGTGCTATTACTGATGCAAAGATTAGGATATACTCTTTCCTCTTCAAAATTGTACAGTTTAGTTCTCTCATCTGCCTTCCTATAAGACAATAAACCATGACACTGTCTACGCTTTTTGAGGTTACACCCAGCAGCCTTTAGGAATGCTTTGGATGATTGAGTAAGGAAATACTATGCACTCCGCCTGATTTGAATAAGAACAGAATCATAAATAAAGAGATCAAGGATGAGTGTCACATAGTTGGACGACTAGGCTACATATCCAGTGCCTTATATTTTTCTCTCTTTAACAGAAATTTATTTCTCCCTTCCCATTTCATTTTGAGTACTTTAAATTTCCATGAGAGCATGGAAGAGAAAGCAAAATTTTCATGTCTGGAAATAATATTTATCTTCAGAAGCAAGTGTAGTCTACAAAAGCAACTCGACATCTATTATAATTTACTTTTCAACTCTCACACACAGTTTCTTTCTTCTTTCCATTCTCATTTTCTGACATTCAATCAGTAAGTCATAAATCCTACGGATTCTACCTTATATAAATAGTTATCGAATACTCCTGACTATACCCGCTGTATCTACCTTGACCCAAGACATCATGTCTCTTACCTTCATAACTTACAGTTGCCTCTCAGTTGGTTTTTTTGTCTTCATTGTTCTCCTACAACCTGATCTCTACTCTTAATGTTTCCTTCTAAAATAAAGGCAAAATAATATCACCCTCAACTTAATAGCTTCCATTTTGTGGGGAATTAAGCTCAAACTCATTATTGTAGTTTATAAAATTCTTTAATTCTTCAGCTTAATTTCTTTTAAGAACATCCACCTTCTTCCTTGCCTCAGCCTAATTTTATAACTTCTAAATTTATGCAAGTCAATCAGGATGAACTTTTTTTCTCACTTCATTTGGTTTATGTATCACCTCCTAGGTCCTAATAATCCCCACTTATGAATAGGTTAGGAGTCCTTTCATGTACTTGTGCACATCCTACTTTTTCGTAAAACGTTCATGCCATGTTTTGATTGTTTTTATATTTATCTATATTTCTCACTAAACTACAAATTCTATAAAGACTAAAACACTGTGTAATTCACCATCACAACCCCAATATTCTATTATTTACTACTTCTTAAAATATTCATGCACTATATGTCTCCTTTTTTTTTATTATTTATTTTTGGAAAGGTTTTTTCTGTAGGGTGCATACTCTCGCCAGACAGAGAGAGACAGAGAGACAGAAAGCGAGAAATCACCCCCCAGGGGGGATGGCCACGTTGCAATCCCTTCTCCTCCATTCTCCTCTCGGGATCTTGGGCACGCACGCACATGCACCTGGCGTGAGTTTAAGCTACCGGGTCTGAGACTCAAACTGCGGTCAGCTACATGGGAGTCCAGTGACATAGCCATTACACTAACTGCTGGTCCCTATATGTCTCCGTTTTTCAACTTACAAAAGATCCTTCATATATATCTGTGTGTCTATATGTATATGACTACACATTTATATTCATAAAGAAGATCATGAGTTCAGTTTTGAACATCTGGGTAGGAGCTTCCCATGGAACATCAAATGAAGATGTACAGTAGAAAGTTGGGTAGATTATTCTGGATCTTAGGAGACAAATCCTGGAAGAGGCATAGAGATCTGGAGGAAAGCAGCATAGAGATGCTCTGAGGATCCGTAGAACTCATGAGAATAGTGAGAACTAGCGGGTGGATCAAGGAGGAAAGTCTGGGAACAGAACTTTAGGATTTACAAAATAGAGGAACATGTATGGACGACATTTTTAGAGTTAGGATTTAGAGAAGTGGACGAAAAGTTACAAGCCATGATGAAAACCTTTAAAAAGAGGAATTCTTGAAAGGAGTGATATTCTGTTGCTACATGGAGGTCAAGTATGACAAGAAATAAAATGGTTGTTATCTTAGCAACAAAGATGCTATTAGTGACCGTTCCCAGAGTGGGTTCAGTAACTTGGTGAGTGTAAGGCTATTTATGTAGATTAAGAGATAAATGAGTGATAAGGAAGTAAAGAAGTGCCCCCAGAAACTGGACAATGAAGAAAAGTAGAGAAAACAAACTCTCACACATCCTTCAGGACTTAGCCAATGTCACCTCTTCCCTTTACCTTCCCATATCTCATCAAGTTTCGGTTTCTAACACACACCCCTCATATTTGATGCTATGCATACCTTTCATTTTATTTATTTATTTATTTATTTAGGGGGGAGAGTTGTTTTTTTTTTGTTGTTTTTTTGTGTTTTTTTTTTGCTACAGGGTGCATGTTCTCGCCAGAGAGACTGAGACAGAGACAGCAAGTGAGAAATCACCCCCGGGGGGATGACCACGCTGCAATCCCTTCTCCTCCATTGTCCTCTTGGGATCTTGGGTACGCACGCACACGTGCCTGGCGTGAGTTTAAGCCACTGGGTCTGGGACTCGAACCGTGGTCAAATACACGGGAGTCTAGCAACATAGCCATTATGCCAACTGCTAGTCCCAGTATACCTTTGCTTTATCATTGATTACATAAGCCATTGCAGTCAGCTGATTAATTTGTCTTTTTCCTCTCAATCATTGATTCCAAAACTTCTTTAGGTTACTAACTTCCCATATTTTCTGCTGCAATCTACAAAATTATTCTTTCTGAAAAGTTCACACATGAAAAAAAAAAAAGGTCACACATGCACACTTCCACAAATTGGTGCGTCAGATTTCAACCAGTTTAAAGGAATTCTGAAAATCACATTTAGAGTACGCAGGTTAGGAAGTCCTGCATAACCTTTTAAACTTGTTGGTGATACCGAGTGCGTGTCACTTGTTTTGTACCCTGTGTGTCTGACACAGTGCCTATTACATAATGGGGACCCAGTGAACGTTTGATGACTAAGTGAACTGCCAAGTAGAAAGATGCACCAAGGTTATTGAAAGTATGGAAGTGGAAATACCTAACCTTGCTTTGGAGAAACAGGAATCCTTAAAGCATAGGCTGGAGGTGTACCAGCAGTTAGCGTAATGACTATGTCACTGGACTCCCACGTAGTCGACCGCTGTTCACATCCTGGACCCGGTGGCTTAGAACTCACGCTGGGCACATGTGCGTGTGTGCCCAAGATCCTGAGAGGAGAATGGAGGAGAAGGGATTGCGGCGTGACCATCCCCCCCTGGGGGGTGATTTCTCACTTTCTGTCTCTCTGTCTCTTTCTGTCTGTCTGGCGAGCGCATGCGCCCTATAGCAAAAACCTCTCAAAGAAAAGAAAAAAAAAAAAAGCATAGGCTGGAGGCAATGGATTGCCAGGATAATAAAGTGAAGAGGGTCACTTCTCACAGAAAACGTACCAGATTAAAAGGCCTACCAGAGGGGTCAGTCAGTAGCTAGAGGGTTGGGGCAGCTGGATCCCACATGACCAAATGAGTGGTTTGAGTTATCTTCTGAATTTGTAGGGTAAACTCACAAATTTTGGTTCTAGCATTTTAGAAAGAATGTGCCTTCTGGTACTGGTAACACCACCAGTTTGCCATTTGGGGTTGACATAAATGAATGAAATTGATTACTGCACAGTCATTCTGTAGTTTGTTGTAAGATTCTAAATTAGATTGCTTAATGTTTGATAGATGCAGTGAATGAACCTTGACAGCACACTCTAAGTCCTATGAAAAACTGAAACAATGTTCTCAGGTTTCATAACTATAATACAATAGCTCTCAAATTTCGTTGGACACTCTATTACAAAATTCCAAGGCTGAGTGTAGGTGGCAGGTCGAATTATTAACCAGGATTCTTTGGTTTGATTTGCTTGGTTCAGCTGGTCAGAGCACAGTTCAATGGAGGCCAAGGATGTGGGCAGAATCTCTGCAGGTCAGTTCATTTACTTTAATCCTGCACAGTTGTATCAACAATGCCCACATCTTCCTAAAATAAAATGAACATTTCACGGGAAATCAAGACTAATGCATCATCACAATTAGAAAAGCAACATAAAGTTTATATTTCTTTCTTGTTTGGATCATCTCAGTAGCCTCGTTCTCTCCAAGAACACTACAACATTCTCATTAACGTAAAGGTCATTATCAACACTCCATTAATCACTAGTACAGAGTGTAATTTATCTGAAACAAATATTTAAATGAGTAATGGTGAGGATGAGTTACTATGAATGAGTTGGGAATAGAATATGACTTTAAACTTTTTCTGTAATAATACAGTTTATCTCTGTATAGTTGCTTCAGAACCAGAAAATATCTATTAAATGCAAAAGTCTTGTAGTTGCCTCAGAACCAGAAAATATCTATTAAACACAAAAGTCTTGTTTGAGTGAGTCAGGAGGGTTTGTCCTCCTCTGTGCTATGTTCTTAGTGGAGGTTAATAATCAGGACAATGAATTTTAGTTTATAACTGCATCCACAGTTGTGGATTTCACAAAAAGGAGTTTAGTAAAATTTCATAGATAACATATTATGATAGCAGTATTTGTCCAGTCCAGTTTAGAATATTCTCAGAGGGTTTGCCTATGTACATTGATTGAATCCGTGAAAAAGTACTAAATCTTATTTTTTTTGAGAGGTTTTTGCTATAGGGTGTGTGCACTTGCCAGAAAGACAGAGACAGAAAGCAAGAAATCACCCCCACCCCCCGCCCCACCCCCTGCCAAGGGGGATGGCCATGCTGCAATCCCTTCTCCTCCATTCTCCTCTCAGAATCTGGGGCATGCACGCACATGTGCCTAGCATGAGTTTAAGCCATCGGGTCTGGGACTCAAACCATGGTTGACTACATGGGAGTCCAGTGACATAGCCATTAAGCCATCTGCTGGCCCCAAAAAAGTGCTAAATCTTACTAAGTTTTATTATTAATATGCTGACTATATTAACTCTATAGCTCTATGGTATGGCCATTCAAAGTAACCAAATAACCAACTTGCTAGTATCCTCATTTCAAACCAAACTGATCATTTGTGAAGGGTTCTGGAGTTGGAATTGTGCCACCCACTTGTGTTTAGAAGGCCTGATGTGGATTGTCCATTTTGTAAACAAGAGTAAACATAAACTGAAGCTATAAACACAAAGTACCAGAAATCTTAACAGGGAAATGCAACATTCATCCATTCATTACGGTTTCCAAGCAGTTTACATTAATATAGATGGTTTCAGGAAATGGTTTCTTTACAAAGGCATACTTGCGCACTTTATTTGCTTCATTATATTAAAACTTAGGAAGCGTAATGTTCGATGGGTACAAAAGTTTATGATTACAGGCTGCATGATCTCCTAGAGGTGATGCTATAGAATCTATGAAATTAAGGTGGTAATGTGTACAAGCCACAGGTGATTCTGGGTATTATTTGCACTAGTACCAGGGATCTTTTTTTGCAAACTTAGAACAATAGGATTAGAAAAAGAATTGTCATAGGAAGTATGTAAAGATAGTTTCTTGTTCTCTGAAAATAAGAGACCTTGAGGAAATTCCATTACAGCTCATCTCTTCAGCTAGCATGCCACTCATTTTAGATGAGTGGAAAGGGAACATCAGCTACCTTTGATAAAGTTTAAGCAATGGCGTTCATCGCCATGAGCTTTTCCTTCTTCCTGCTGCTTGGATACAAAGAAAAACAAGTTTCCATTTGTTAAACTATCATATGTAGAGCAATTGGTAGAGAGCAATAAAGAGTAAACAGTTAAATGAGAGTCTAAATCTCATATGCCCCTTTAGTGAACATAGCAATATGCTTTGACATGCAAGAAAAAGTTCAAGTCTTCATTTCATCTTCACCTTGGCATGTCTTGAGATAAAATTGATAACCGTGTGAATATGGTTTCCATCCGAAAAGATTCATGAGGACACTGTGCCTCCATCAGTACAATCATCTAATTGCAGTTCCATTTATCTATTTTGGTGTTTTAGAATACATCCTTATTCATATGAAGTTCTAAAGACCTTGCTTTGAATTTTCATCCAACCAGCCAGGTTCTAAGTTTATAAATTTGCTCTTTGGGTTTAAATATGATTGAATAGAATTCTCTGAACAAGTTTCTATTTTATCTTCTCAACTTAGGTTTATTACACATTTATAATCATAGTAGAAACTTATTTTTAGCAATATTTACCCCAATCTTATGATACCAACTAATAAATTATTTTTTTAATTTTTTATTTTAGTCTTTGTCCACTGTATACATAAAACTCTTTATTTTATTTCAAAATAAATTAGAAGCATTTACAAATTGCAACTTTGTCTTTATATTCATAGTTTACAATAGCTCAATATTTTGTCACTATGTAAACGTTACAAAAATTTCATATTATTTGGTAGCCATATGCTTAACACAAATACATTGTGAGAAAAAAATCCTGTGGCTTATTTGCCTCCTGAGTAATTAATGTGCTGAAAAAATTATTGGTGATGTGAAAAGTCCAATTAGCACATTATTTGGGATGATTTGGAAGTTGGGTGATGAAGATATATATATAACACACACACACACACACACACACACACACATACCCCAGATATTTGGATCTAGTTCTACCAAAATCCCTTCCAATGTTTTTCAGAGAGTAGATGTTATGACTAGGTTTAGTGATAGCCACATTGCTTGACACTTTTCACTTTTGAAACTTTACACAGATCTCTATGAAAAAAACCATGAGAAGCTGCAGTCTGCATCAGACAATATTCAGAGCATGACCAGAACAATAGTTCTCCATAAAACTCCAATAACTCATTCATTAGGGAGGGCAACTCAGAAAGTTAAGGAGATCCTCATGACCCCATGAAGATGTAAAGTATGCTTCTCCAATACATTGCTCAGACTTTGACATATTATAGAATAATGTATATTTCCAACTTCCTTGGTTTCCTTGAGAAAGGATTTACCTAAGCACAACTGTTCAGTCACTTCACTGTTTCTCCCCAAGATGGGAGACCAAGTTGCTTGGTTGTAAAAGCTGTAACACCAGGCCACATGCTGAATATCATTTAGCTTTATCAGCATATTATTTAGATTTTTCCTGTGGTAACAAACAATGCCAATGTATCAGTGTCTAACAACCACAAAAAATGTATTTCTCCCTCATATTACAAGACCTACAGGCCAGCCTATATCTTTGCTTTACTAGTGAGGCTAAAAATATTTTTAGATGTTTATTCATTACTCAAGTCCCTCATCTATTGAGTTGCCTGTTTGTACTTTTGACTTTATTTTTTGTTTGCTTATTTATTTGTGTGTTATTTATATATTAGCTCTTTATTAATTGAATATATTGAAACAACCTCTCAGACTGCTTTTACTTTTTTCCTCTTTTAAAATATCTTTTGAAAGACAAAAGATTTTTTTATTATAATGCAGTATAATTAATATATGAAAAACCAATTTTTAAAGCATAATTTATTGGACAGTTAATATTTCCCTTCAGTCTTTAATAATACCTCTGTAATATATGAAGGTTTCAGATATTAATGATCTGTTAGTTGAAGTACTATGGTTTTATAATCAGTCTTGATATCTATAAGATATGTCTACAACTTACCTTTCTTCTTGAAAAATTCTTGTTTTTATATCTTGGCTTCTTCTACTTTATTTGGAATTAGAATGCCAATTTCCATGAAAATAGTATTAATATGCTCACCGAAATTGCATTAAGTGAAATTCACTTCGATACACTCACCGAAATTGCATTAAGTGAAATTCACTTCTTTATGATACTGAGTTTTCCTAACCATATTGGTTTGTCTTTTCATTTTATATCTCTTCATTTTCCTTTTGAGCCTTTTAATAATTATAACCTCAAAATTATATAATATACTATTATAAAATTAAACTGTAGATTTTAATAATTTATTCTTCAGAATAATTTTTAAAATATCTAATTTATACTATTTGCTTCTAAGTTTCTTGTAACTTTGTTAGTATTACCTTTTTATGAAACATATCATTATTATTTTCATTATTATTAGAGTATATGATATAATTAATTTTGGCATAGTCACTTTATACCTAGAAATTTTCATTAATTCTATTGATTCATTTGTGGACTCATTTACCTTCTTTATATAAAGAGTTCTGTCTCTTCTCTTTTAGATTTTATAGATGTTTATACTTCTTTACTGTCTTTATTGTCCTAGTTGGTATTTTAACATTATTGAATAGGTTTTAGTAGACATTCTTTATCAAGGTGAAGAACTTCTATTCCAAGATGATTTCTGCTTCTAGTTAACTAAGTTATTGTCATTAGAGTTGCTGAATTTAGCAAGAGAATACCCTGTATCATTATGTAGCCTCACTCCACAATTGTATCTTGGAAGCACAGAACATGTTTGATTTCGCAAGTTCGAAGCTGGAAGGCAAGATGCTTCAAGATGAATTATGTCTTGAGTCTCAACTATATCAGATTAGATAAGCTTTTGGACTTTATATTTTTGAACTGATACTGGAATGGGTTAAGATTTGGGGGCTATTAGGATGAAATGCATGTGTTTTACCTACAAGAAGGGCATGAATTTCAGGATTCCAGGGGCAGAATGCTATGGTCTAAATGTTTGTGTCCGTCCCCAGATTTGTACATTAATATCTTTTTTTTTTTTTTTTTTGGAGAGATTTTCACTGCAGGGCGCGTGCGCTCACCAGACAGACAGAGAGAGACATAGAGACAGAAAGCGAGAAATCCCCCCCCAGGGGGGATGGTCACGCTGCAATCCCTTCTCCTCCATTCTCCTCTCGGGATCTTGGGCACACATGCACATGCACCCGGTGTGAGTTTTAAGCCACCGGGTCCGGGACACGAACCGCGGTTGACTACGTGGGAGTCCAGCGACATAGTCATTACGCTAACTGCTGGTTCCCAATATCTTAACTACTAAGATGCTAGTATTCAAAGGCAAGCTGAATACCATCACCTTGGGATGACTGGTGACAGGCTCCTCATGAATGGAATTAGATCCCTTATATAAAATAAAAAAAAGAAAAAGAAAAAGGCCCTGGAGAGACCCACTGCCTTTTCTGTCATGTGAGTGCATAGAGAGATGGCACTTTCTAAGACCCAGGAATTTGGTACCCTCACCAAACACCGGTTTTGCCAGAGACTTGATCTTGGACTTCCAGCCTCCAGAATGATTAAAAATAAGGTTCTGTTCTTAATAAGCCACCCATTTGATGGCATTCTGTTACAAAAGTCCAAAGAGACTAAGAGGGTGATGAATAAAATCAAATCTCAAACATACTTTCTCCAAGAAAATTATTCACTTGTTTAGACTGTGCCGATGGCTGCCTTTGTCATATTTTTGACTAATTGTACTCAATCTTCAGGTAATGCTTTGGCAGAACAGAGGTTTTGGCTAACAATTCCTCTAGCATTCTAAAAACTGCTTTCAGAAAGCATACCATGACAACATTTATTGTTTTAATAGAATGTGAAACAGGACGCAGAATGTTTATCAACATTTTTATTGCTTCTAATTAATTTCAGTCAGCTTCTCATGAAGGCCGCATAAACAATGTAGCCGGGAAGAGCCTCATACATTTACCTCAACACTATTCCACGTGAGATGTTGTATGACGGACTTGATCATGTTACTGAGTGCAGCTACTGACTATGTAAATTCTGGAGCTGGGTACAATGCCACAGAGACCTGAAGCTGAAGCTGAAGAGGGGGATGACTGAAGCAAGGGAACACTCAAAGACAGCATTCTTCTGGCCATGAGGAAAACAATGGAATCTTGGATGTCATTTTTAATTCAGAGCACATATGCTTGCCAGAGAGAGAGAGACAGAGAGAGGGAAAGTGAGAAAGCACCCCCCTGGGGGGTGGGGGGTTGGCCACACTTCAATCTTTTTTCCTCCATCCCTCTCAGGATTCTGGGTATGCATGCACATGCACCCAGCATGTTTCTCAAGCTGCTAGGTTTGGGACTCAAACCATGCAGTTGGCTAGGTGGCATCCAGGTGCCTGAGCCAGTATGCCACCAGGTGACCTTGGAGTCAGGTAGTTTTGGAATTAACTACTGGCCACATGTGGCTATGGAGCATTTGGAATGTGGCTTCAGAACTGACGTGTCCTGTGAGGATGAAATACACAGCAGATATTGAAGACATGATATGAGAAACAGAGTGTAGAATATCTCACTGCTAAGTTTTGTTTTGGAAGCCAAGGGTAGAATACTATTGTCTGAATATTTGTCTCCCTCCCCAAATGGGTATATTAAAATTAAATGACATTCTATATTTTACACTTACATATTTTATATTGGATTATATATTATTAGTATATATTAGATACTTTATATTGGATTAAATATACCAGATTATTAACATTTTTTAACCTGCTTTTTACATTTTTTTATAGTGCAGGTATTAGTCATTTTAATGTTAAGTAGGTGAGTCTCATTAAGTTTCAACTGAACAGTATTACTCTAGAAATTTGCCTTGAAGTAGACAAATAATATTTCTCCTGCCACTGCCTAATTTTATGTTTGTGCCCTTCCGTGAAGTGTTTGACATTTTCATAGCTTCTAATTAATTTCAGTCAGCTTCTTATAAAGGCCACATAAACAATGTAGCTGGAGAGAGGCGAATACATTTACTTGCCTAAATACTCTGCTCCACGTGGGATGTTGGGTACCGTATTCCTTCTAAACCACAAGTGAAGAGCAATCCACCCGCACGTCATCTGGATCACACGGGTTACCCTTTTATGGGGGTGGAAGAGCGATTCTGAAAGAAAATCCTTTGGAAATGTTCCGGTTGTCTTTTAAGCTGCCATCAACTTATAAATTTGTATCCAATACCAAAATGTACCTTTTGAATTCTACCAAAAATTATCATGGGTAGGTAAGGAAATTATAAAGACAGGGAATTAAAACTATGATGGGATTTCAAAAAGTTCATGAAAAATGGAATTAAAATGCCAGTTTAGTGTGAAAAATGTTAAATTCCTATTTTCTTTTTTTAATTTTGCACCTTCTGCAAGAACTTTTTGAAGATCTTTCACATAAATGTTTAATTAATTTCAAGATGAAGGAGAATATAGAATTAATTCTTTAAAAAGGAGAAATGATTGAAACATATTCTCTCAGAACTTAAGCTTGGTAAAAATAGGTGGATATGATATGCTAGGAAAATGGAATTGCTGAGAGATTTATAATAGTTTTTTTTTTTTTTAACAGTGCCATTTCTGGTGGTTAAGGTGCCAGACTCCCACATGGATGACTGTGGTTTGAGTCCTGGACCTGCTGGCTTGCTTTTTCACTTTCTTTCTGTCTCTGGTGACTACATATGCTCTATAGCAAATTAAACAATAAAAATAATAAATAAAATTAAATAAATAAGTCTTTAAAAATGTCATTTCTGCAGCTCAGTAGTTATAGCAAGTTACTTGGCATCTCTGAATCACAATTTCCATGTATACAGTGGGGGGGGGCAGTTATATCAACCATGTAGGTATGTTGTTGTGTAAAGAACTTAGCAAAAGAAACACTGGTTATTACAATTAAGAGTAGAATTTAGAAAATAATTTTTGTGAAGCTATCTCTTAAGTCCTGTCTCCCATGGCAAACATTTTCATGTGAGGCAGACTCTCAATTTCTGCCTTATAATGTATCAGTTAGGGGCATGTTGAACTTGTAGTAATTCACTGACTACCAAACTGGAGAGCATTGGATCTGGTATTAATGCCTCTCCAGGCAGGGAGATGGAACGCAGAAAACTGCATGCTGCTAGAGCTAGTTCTACTACTATTTCACTAAATAAAACAGACAATATTTTTTTGAGAGACTTTTGCTATAGGGTGTGTGCACTTGCCAGAGAGAAAGAGAGACAGAAAGTGAGAAATCATCTCCTCCCTCCCACCCTCCACCAAGGGAGTGGCCAGACTGCAATCCCTTCTCCTCTATTCTCCTCTCGGGATTTGGGTACATACACACACATGCACTTGGCATGAGTTTTAAGTCACTGGATTTAAACCCTGGTGAACTATGTGGGAGTCCAGCACATTAACCACTACAGCACCTGCTGTCCCCCAATGAGACAAATTTTAAGCAAAACATAACCATTCTATTTACACCAATGCCACATTGGGTTAGCATTACTTTCCTGTTTAGTCAGAGGTTGCCTAGTCAGTGTTTAACTCCATATGTCAAAGAACTTGAATTTGGGAAAGAAAAAAAATATTTTAAGTCTTCCCATTGCTTTCTTAAATTGGGGAAGAATTTTTTTTTTTTTTTGAGAGATTTTTGCTATAGGGCACTTGTGTTCACCAGAGAGACAGAGAAACAGAAAGCAAGAAATCACCACGCAGGAGAGATGGCCAGGCCACAATCCCTTCTCCTCCATTCTCCTCTTAGACTATTTTGCGTGCATGCACACGCACCCAGCATGAGTTTTAAACCACCAGGTCTGGGACTAGAACTAGGTCGACTATGTGGGAGTCCAGTGGTGTAACCATTACGCTATTTGCTGGACCAAATTGAGAACATTTTAAAGAGGTCTTTGTTAAACTATGTAGGTGTTAACATTTTATGTATCTGAAATAATTTTTAAGTTTTTCCCATTAAAATAGTGTTATGGAGATATGTTTAAAGACAGATAAGAATATCATAAGAAAATGTTTACTTTCAGAGATAAGGTTACAGAGCACAGCATATTCAAGACTACCTGAAAATCATGATGAAAACTAAGAACCAATTCTCTCTTTTTAAAAATTCCTTGAGGGTGTGTGCACTCACCAGAAAAAGACAGAAAGCATGGAGCACCTCCCAATGGAATGACCCCACTGTCATCCCTTCTCCTCAGTGAGATTCTGGGAATGCATGCACACATACCCAGTGTGTATTTTAAGCCACAAGGGCAGGGACTCAAGCCATGACTGGCCATGTAGAGTCTGACTACTAACTACTAGGAAAGGTCTAGCCCAAGAACCAATTTTTTATAGTTACCAGAGTCTCCTGTGTTCTTGATTTTTTTTATTTGCAGCTATTATTCAATTAAATAGTTTTATTTATTTTTATTTTTATTTTTTGAATGAGTGAGAGCCAAAGAGAGGTCTTGAAGCCATAATCTATCCTGAATATGGGACTGGGGGGTCTCCAGAAGGGAGGCAGAAACTTTCTTACATGGGTCACTCTCACAGAGCATCAAAATTTACTTCTGTACCACCATCTGGCCCCATAGTTAAATAGTTAAAATATAACTGAGGTGGAAATTCCTGGCTGTATTTGTGGGGTTTTTTTTTGTTTTTTTTTTTAAAGGTTTGTGCCTGGGACCAGCAGATGGCGTAGTAGTTATGTCACTGGACTCCTACATAGCCGACTGTGGCTCAAGTCCTGAACCCGAGGGCTTAAAACTCACGCCATACACATGTGCATGCGTGCCTAAAATTCCAAGAGAAGAATGGAGAAGAAGGGATTGCAGGATGGCCGTCTCCTCAGGGGGTGATTTCTCACTTTCTATCTCTCTGGAGGGTGTATGTGCCCTATGACAAAAATCTCACTTAAAAAAACTAGTTTGTGCTATGGGTTATTTCTTCTGATTTTAGAAACAATTTCTGTATTTTAATATAATAACTCACTCTTTCTCCTTGTGATTCTTTACAGTCTCCAGTTCCTGTTTGGACAGTATGTCTAAAGCAAAGTACTGATTTGGTAGCGATAATCTTAAAAACTTAGGAAGAAATTACCTGTTTTCTGCTTTCACACTCAAATTATAGAGTCTCGCTTTTAAGGGAAAAAAATTTTGTTCAATTCTTACTTTTTTTGGCTTTGTAATTTGTTAATTTATTCTCTTTTAAACTTTTTTTACAGTTTAATTTTATTCTTTCTATTTGATTTTATACATTCAGTCACTGTATACCACCACAGCTTGTAAACATCACCACAGTTTGTAAAATGAATTTTCCCAACAGAAATCCACTACACACTAGTCCAGTTAAAGATATGATCATACACATTATTACCATTGTCTCATACCATCAATTGTTTTTGACAAAAAAGAATGGAAGAATCAACTAATGGATACACTGAGATTAGTGTTGCATTTTGACATCTGCAAAAACTAGGTCATAGGATTCTATGGGGGTATTAAGCCATTTTGAGCCTGGCTGACAGAATGTAGCAACAAAAATGCTACACGTTGCTTTGAAGGACTTGATGTTTTAATTTAACATACTCCAAAACATGTTTTTACTTGCTAATTTATAAGTGATTAATGGGAAACAGATTTGTGGTGAATTTTATGCTTCTAAGATACACTTAGGATAATGAAAGAAGGACTAAGTGATTTGAAAGTCAGAACCAAATAAAGGATAAGCCTTGAGAGATATAGACACATACTTTAACTAAATCATTTCAAAATATTTCATGTGTCATTTACTCTATCAGTCAACAAAAATAATATACCGAGTATCTGTAATATGCATTGTTCCTATCCTCATGGATCGTGTAGCCTATTGAATGACATATGTTAAACAAATACGTACCAAATTATATTTGTGACAGTACCTTGGAGAAATAATAGAATGTAGAAAAGGCATGTAACAAGGATACCTAACAGAGCCTTGGGGACAGAGGGTGCATTCAGGAAGACCTCTGTGAGGAAATGACATTTATAGAGGCTTGAAAAATAAGAAGTTGGACAGGCGGCACCAGGTGGGAGGAGCTGGGCATATGTAAGGTAACTGCGAATAGAGTGACCTGTACTTTCAAGGAAGTGGAGTAAGATCAGTGTGCACAAGCATAGTAGCCACGAGACTGAAGAAGCTGGGGCAAGTCACAAGGGATCTTACATTGGATGACTGGGAGATAAGAAGTAAAATGTATCCTCATGCTTAACAATGTTAACAATGTCAATAACAATAAAAAAAATAGAACTTTAGAGTGTTTTCTCTTTGTTAAGCTCTCTCTTGGGAGTTTTGCAGATATCATTTTATATAATCTTCATAACTTATTAGACAGCTGTTTATTATTGTCCTATTGCATTAGCAGGATAAAGGTATTAGCTTACAGGCAACATTCAACTTTAAGTTCATAAACCAATAAGTAGTAAATCCAAGATTAGAACCAAAGGTTTTCTTTTTTAAAAAGAATTTATTTAATTCCATTTGTTGTTATTATTATTATTGTAATTTGATGAGAGAGAGAGAGAAAGGGAAAGGGAGAAAACAAGCTGCCAGGTCCGGGACTCAAACCATGGTCAACTATGTGGGAATCCAGCGCCCTCGACCACTACATCACTTGCTGACCGGCCCCAGATCCAAGGGTTCTGTAACTCTAGAATCTGGGATCTTACCATTTCTTGACACTTAATACTGCTTCATAAAAGGTTTAGATGAACCTGCTTCTACATAAATGAGCTATAATAATTGTTTCCATTTTGTTTTGCATGGCAAGCATTGCTTTTATTATCTCCTTCAGTAAAAGCTTATTTCCTTCTTCATATGATTCTATATAGCAAACCAAAATGGGAATTCAATTTGTTCTTAATTGGAAGTTGTTTTGTGTGTGTGTGTGTGTGTGTGTGTGTGTGTGTGTGTGTATGGCATTTGGGATGATGGAGAATAACTAGGCATGATTTAGAGTTTTTAGATCATGCATTCCTTGTACTAGTTTCAAAAGCACCTAATAGTCTAGGGGAGTGAGTATAACTTGTTCTGATGTTGGATGAAGTTGAAAAATAATATTTTGAAAAATTTTCTCGATATATCAGAGAACTTAATAGCCCACTCTTGAATCTAGTCCAGTCCATTACTAAGTTAATAACAGATACCCAAGATTGAGTGATTCATAAGAGCAGAGGCTGAGTCAGCTCACGGTCTGACATTCAAGGCCCAGAGGTCATCTTCCCATGAGGCTACACAATATGGAGAATGGGAGGGTTTTGAGCAGAGCAGCTGCCCACATGATTTTTCTTATTCTGGTCTGTATTCACATGACCTAGGCCTAACTAATTTCCTCTCCTTATAAACACTCCAGAACTCAGTCATGGGGCTCCTGTCCTAATGAATTTATCATACCCAACGGCCCCACTCTATGATACCATGAAAGGATTAAGGTTTCATTTAATACCTTTATAATACAACCAGGTCCCCAAACATGAACGTTTGGCAGATATCCTATTATTGCCAATTAACATCAAATTCCAAAAATAAACCTTATTATTCACACCATAACACCTAGTGATAGGGTTCAGGAGACAATTTAGATTCCAATGGAGGAGATTGAGTTAAATCTCAGCTACTTATTAGCTATGTGATTTTAGGAGATTAAGTAACCTCCCTGAAGCTTTGCTTCTTATCTGTAAAACAAGGTAATAAATAAGAGTCGTATTAGTACCTACTCCCCATGACTGTTATAGATTAAATGAAAGTATGCATATTCAAAATTCAGTAATTTTTAACTAGTCATTATCAATTTATCTTTTGGAGATACTGAATACCTTATAGGTTCAAATCTTAAATCAGTCACAGAAATAGGTCACTATGAGTTAAAATAGTTTAAGTTAAATAGCTAAGTGGTACGTCAAATGTTAAGTAGTAAAACTGAAAAACCTGTCTAAAATACCAAAACATTAAAAAGAAATAAAAGTTGAAAAAATTCCAAAGATAGTAGCCATAAAAATGTTGTTTCCAACAATAACTTATTTATCTTTATAAGCTCAGCACCAAATATAATGCTAGAAAAAGCAAATTTCTTGGCAGACGTTTGTGGAAAGAATGGATGAAAACATGTGGTATTATCTGTTGAAGATAATTTTATAGTTTTATCAACTGGACTAGGGAGTAATGTTCACATGTCAGAATATTCACTTTGTAAGCTAAATAACGTGATTGAATGTATAAAAGAAAATGAAATTTAAAAAATAAAAAAAATTAATACACAAAAGGTACCTTTGGTAGGGCCACATTATCAATGTTTATAAAATATTTCAATAATGCCAATCTCATAGTTCATAAATATAGTACCAATTTAATGTTTTGGCATTGCATTTAAAAACCAATTAATTATTGGCACTAAACTGAAAACTGTAAATATGGGGGAAAAAAGATAATTGTGCCTTCTTATACAGGGAATAAAGAAAAAAGTCAGAAAAAATAATCAGTGAATAAATGGACTAATGGATGAATGAACACACTTGCACATATCGTTGAGCAGTGCGAGTGATAATTCCGTGACTATCAAAGTCACTGGCTTCCTACTGAACCTAGTGAAGAGAAAGCAATGTGAACATACTTGGGAGCTAGCCAGAAAGTAAGGGGAAAAACAGAAACCCACTAGGATCTTACACATAATACAGGTCTACATTTATGCATAATTATGCCTATGATAAACACTTACAGATGTAAGTTTTTTTTTTATTTTAAGGTTTTTGCCACAGGGCATGCGTGCTTGCTGGAAAGAGACAGAGACAGTGAGAGGGAAAGTGAGAAATCACTCCCCAGGGGGAATGGCTATGCCACAAACCCTTTATCACCATTCTCCTGAGATTTGGGCCATGCACAAACATGCACCTGGCTGGATTTTTAAATCTTCAGGTCTGGAACTAGAATTATAGTTAGCCATGTGGGAGTCCAGTGCTTTAACCACTACACCACCTATTGGCCCTTGTAATTTTATTTTATTTATTTATTTAATTAATTTTTTAAAGAGATTATTGCTAGAAGGTGTGTGTGCTTGGCAGAGAGACAGAGAGAGAGAGAGAGAAAGAGAGCGCAAGTGAGCAAAAACTCACCCCCCACACACACACGGGGGATGGCCACACTACAATCTTTTCTTCTCCATTCTTCTCTTGTGATTTTGTGCATGCACACACACACACACACACACACACACACAATGTATCCTTTTTGAAACCTGGGTCCAGCACTTGAACCGTGGTTGGCCATGTGGGTGTCCAGCGCCTTAACCACTATGCCACTTGCTGGCCCTGACCCCTGTAATTTTAAATGCCTGATCCTGTAAAATATATTTCCAGGAGATAGGAGATTTATTTATCCTTCAATTCATATATAGCAGTCAGTCATATCTAGCCTTCCATTTATTTCCATTATGCATGCCTATTATCCAAGCTAATACTTTTCAAATATTGCATTTTTCTCAGAAAAATACCACATATTTAATTTTGGAGAGACTATTAATAAGATGTACATACTTGGCTGTTTGAAGAATCAAATACGAATGAATTACAGATAAATTGATTAGTACAGAATAGGTATTAACAACTGTGGCAATGATGGTATAGAGAACATATGTAGTCAGTAGAACTTCAGTGTCCTACAAAATGCACATGTATGAGTTAAGAGCTGAGAATGCTATTTATGGGCTCTTCTCATGTAGATTTTATATGTGTATACACATATATAGAAGCATTATGTATTCAAGATGCTGTACATTTGTATAAACTTAGGGAATCTTACGAATGAACATTAATGGCAGAATTTATTATATCTGCAGAAGGCCAGAGGTAAACTTAGGACAAAGATTTAGAAGAGTTGTCTTTCCATGGCTTAATATTTTCTCCATCCTGTCTTTGTCTATAAAGCCATGGAAAACAATCAGTAAGAAGTTGATTTAATGTAACACACTAAGACTGCACTGTAGAGTAACTTGGCTTCATGTATTCACAGTGAACACCAGCTGGATTGTGTTCATTTACATAAGCCTTTGTTGGTTTAGGTATAGTAGTTGGCAATCTTCAACATGAGTTTAACGATGAACTTTTTTTGTTTACATTAGGGATGTAAAGACAAAGGAAAGCAGGAAAAGAATAGCATATTCATCCAGCATAAAAGGAAAAGAAGAATGAAGATTATTAAGTCATTTCAAATAGCACTCATAACAATCCACAATTTACCAGTGCACCTATAGGTGTTTATCTTTACAATTCTACAGTGTCCATCACTGGAAGTAGTTCTTATTGGAAATGTGATACTACTATTAAACATTTAAAGACTAATCTGTCCCATGTAAATTCCTCCTTCATTCTACATACCTAGAACTTATGAATATTTTCTCTCCTTGATTTATATATATGTGTGTGCAAATGGAGTTCAAAAAAATGTGGAAAAAATGAAATTAAAGTAGGAAAAGTAAATTTTTTTTAATTCATGCATATTTTATAATATGTACTTTCCATGAATACTACAAAGTATGCTCTCTCTCTCTCTCTTTATATATATATATATTTCAAAGTATGTGTGTGTGTATACACATATATGCTAATATATATGCAATAGCAGATGTGGCTACTAGTATAATTAAGAGGGCTCAGGCATCAGTATAAGATGTGTTGGCAGTTTTGATTATTATGTAGTAGGTCCTCAGAGTAGAAGCCTGTTAGGAACGGTATATCTGTGAAAGCTAGGCTGCTGATAATGAGTGAGGAGGAAGTGAGTGCTAGTGCTTTGCCTAGGCCTCCTATTTTTCAAATATTTTGTTCATCAGAGATTATAAATGATGGAACTAAAACTCCATTTTATTCCCGACCTTTAACTAGATCCTATAGTCTTCCTGGGAAGAGTGTGTCTTCTACTCTCTTTTGCAAAACACTTTCTACTTCTAACATTGCATTTGTTTCACAGTAGATAAACACTAAATATTTGTGGATAAATAAATAAGTGAGTGAATGCACAATGCTTTTAGACTGCAATAGTAAAAATTCCTTTGAAAGAAGGAACCTTGTCTCAACTTTGACAATTAAACAGTGACAAGAGTAGGGAAAAAATAATAACCCCCCCTCCAAAACCAAAAAACAAAAAACCAATCTGAGCAAATATATTGGTATTACCCCTTCCAAACCCCAAACTTCTAAGTCTAGACTTGGTATCTGTGTCCTTCTCAGTCACAAGGTGTAAAAGTCCTTTCCTAATCAATTTAGGTGACATCTGTATTTGAATCACCCCTAGTATGTATGTAATAGGTCTTCGGTGACCATTTGTGAAATCATGACTATCACCTACCATTTTTCAGTAAAATGTAGACCAAAAGTAGGCATAAAGTGAGACAAACGCAGTAATGCAATATTGTGTTTTAATAATGAAAATTAAAATGTCTAGTAAAGACTACATATCTATTGCTTCAAGCAGAATCAGTGTAAGAGCCTTTATTTCATATACTGTTCCTTGTTTCCAAAGGCTTATAGTGTATGGATTGATATTTTAACATTTAACAGTTTGGGGCCAGCCGATGGCATAGTGGTTACATTACTGAACTCCCGCATGGAAGACCATGGTTTAAGTCCCGGTCCCATGGCTTAAATATCATGTCAGGTGTGTGTGTGTCCAAGATCCCTGAAGGAGAATGGAGGAGAAGGAATTGCAGTGTGGCCATCCCCCCTGGCGGGGTGGGGTAACTTCTCACTTTCCCTCTCACTGTCTCTCTCCTTCTCTGGAGAGCACATGTACCCTAAGGCCAAAACCTCTTAAACAAACAAAAATTTTAATAGTTTAAGAATCATTGACTGCTCCAACAACATAATTTAAGACGTCGATTGCCACAATCCCATCACACAGTCCTTAGAGAGTCACAGGCATGGAGCAGACAGCAGAACCAGGAGACAGGAAGATATTTCCAATTATAGTAATTCTCAGGGCTTTAAGTGGAAATCAGGCCTTCTGGGTAAACATAAGTACCTACAATTACCTTCCTATAGAAATGGAGCATTGCTCTCTGGGCCCTGTACTGGCGATACCTTTCTGTTTCATATTTGTGACTGACGCAGTTAAAATGGTAAATTCAGTCAATCATGGCTTCCTGATTGTGCTTGAGTGTAAAGATTCATCTGGAAATGTTGCTAGGTTCCAAACTCTGTCTTTCCATCTTAAAATAATTAGAGTGTATCTGTAACAATCAAAATGTATTATTACAAAGATTTGATTTGCAAGGAAGTAAGCATTTGTGCTATTGGCTTGTATATGCATGGGAGGCCTTTAAGGCTATTCAAAATCATGAAAACTGGAAGATCTGTTTTAAGATAAGGGAGCAAAACTTTACTCAACTAGGGAACAGTCTTTGTTTTTAACATCATAGCTCATAAACGTAAGTATTAATTACCACTTCTTATGGCACCTTATCATGATGCCATTGTCATTATTTGAATCTCTCTATCTCCTATTAGACTGTTTACAACATGACATGAGTTTTAATGTGTTTTTTCATCCACACCATTCAGGATTGTGCCCGGACATCTTAATAGAACACTAAATTTTCCCTCAAGATCGAGTAAATAAATGAGGGTTTCATTTGTGAATATATTTTCCAATGTTTTGTTCTCTGGATTAAAAGCTCAATGTTAACTCATGCAGTGCAGAGTACCTGGTACAACAGGTTATAATTGCAGGCAGGTATGGGTGGAGGAATAAGAATGTTTTGTTTTGATTTGCTTTTTGGATACTCTTGTAAGATAAAGAAACTACCTGGATTCATTTAAATATATATTTTTTTGCTTGCTCTCTATGAAGAGTTCATATGTCTGTAACTCTGGGAATAAGAGACGAGATTTCCATGTACTTGAGAGAAACTCATACAGGCCTCTCTTAATAGCACCAGCTTAGAATCTTGAATGTATACACTCTCAATAGAAAGGAATCAAGTCTCCATTCTGCTCTCTAGGAGAATAGGAATTAAGATGTTTATCATCATAGAACGCATTATGACATTGAGGAAATCCCTGCTCATGTTCCATTTCTTTTTAGGCATTCTTTTTTGTTCCTGAGCTTTGGTAGATCTTGGAAAGGTTTTAGCCTTTTCTGGTTGCCTGACCCCAGAGACTGAGGCAGAACTTGCTAATCACCTCTATCTAGATGCTTTGTTTCTTATTTGTGTTGGGCCACAATTGACTTCAAAGGAGACATTGGATGAAAAAGAGATATGAGCTGGTGGGAAAAGAGAGGATAACTGGGCACCTTGCACTGTAAGAAGTTCCTCAAAGTTTTCCTAAAACTAGGACTCTTTGTATGTTTTTACACAAAATCTGGCTTTGAGTAGTTTGCCATATTAATGAAGGATGGGCTCACCAAAGAAAGTAATTTCCCTGAATCAGAGAGGAAACATTCCTTTCATTTTAAATGTGTTTTTCCTTCTTTTTAGTCCCAGTGAATACATGATGTGAAAAAAAAAAAAAGAGGCAATTCTGTATGCCTATGAACTAGTTGATGATATTTAGCAGATATTGACTCTGAATCCAATGATTAATTTGGGGAAAATGTAGATACAAAAGGAGCAACTGCCTCCTTTTTTTATGTTCTGGCAGGTATAAAAGGGAGAGTTCTCCTAATTATATGCCTTCATGGAACTAGTTGTGTACACATGCTCTTAATATAAAAGCGCAATGCGTATTTTTCTTATCCAACTAGTTCTTCTAGTACTGAACAGATCATTTGAGCCACAAAGAGACTGTATTTGTTTTCATAGCTATATCCTGCTGATTGTCTACATTAATTTGGGATAATTACATGATCTGTACTTCAGTTGGATATGCTTGCTTACAATGGAGATTATGGCTTCTTTGCATATGTTTGTATGCTCAGGAAACTGCAATTCAATCTCTAACATTATATGCATTATAATTAGGTGAACTGGTAAGATATCTGGCGAAATATGTCACTTTATTGGACTGATATTCCAAAACTTTCACTTTTTTCCCCTATTTTGATTGTCATAATGTATGAATTTCTAGGTATGTCATCCTGAAGCACAGTTCGTGGGGGCTTCCGTTTTTTGTTTTGAGAGAGAGATATTTTTGCTATAGGGCATATGTGCTAAACAGAGAGACTTAGACAGAGGGAGAGAATAAAGTGAGAAATCACTCCCCATTGGGGATGGCCATGTCACAATCTGTTATTCTTCATTCTCCTCCAGGGACTTTATCCACACACGCACATGCTCCATGCTCCTGGAGTGATTTTTTTTTTTTTTAGAGGTTTTTGCTATAGGGCGTGTATACTCACCAGAAAGACAGAGAGAGATAGAGAGATAGAAGGCAAGAAATCACCCCTCAGCGGGGATAGCCACACTACAATCCCTTCTTCTCCATTCTCCTCTCGGGATCTTGTGCACGCACACACACGCGCCCAGGACTCGAACCATGGTCGACTACATGGGAGTACAGCGACACAGCCATTATGCCAACTGCTGGTTCCCAGCTGCTGGAGTGACTTTTAGGCCACCAGGTTTGGTACTCGAACCATGCCAGATCATATAGAAGTCCAGTGCCTTAACCACTACGCCACCTGCTGGCCCTGGGTTTCTTATTTGTTTGTTAAGGATCCGTATTATCTAGAAAGAGATTGCCATGATCCTATGAGAATGGAAAGTCTACTGATTGGCAAAAGATCACATCTACTTGGTAAATAATACCTTGATTTCAAGAGCATGATCTTTCTTGGGCTTCCAAAAACCATTCTAATGCACTATTTCCCCATGGGATTAGGTCTGTGAGCATAGTCTATACTGTCTGAGGAGGATTCTGGGAAATACAGTATTTCCTCTCTCCCTACGTGTCAACTACCACTGTACAAAATAGAAGTGAAAAGTTACATGTGTGGCAAGAGTGATGAGTGACAATTTTAACCTGACCAACCTGCCCTGGCAGAGAGTGCCTGGGAGAATATGATCTGCTTTTTGGAGAGGGAGGTGATAACTCATTTCTCCCATCTGAGGCAGCTGCTAGAGCGATGGCCTCGACCTGTATGTATCTCATGCAGCCATGCTAGTAAAATCAGCCTAAACCACTTGTGACTTCTATCTGCCTCTTGATAAGACACACAGTTAAGTAAGAATGAGAGAAACAAGAAGTCTCACCAGAAAACGTCACCTGGAGAAAAGCTAAATATGCAGTAGCAGTAATGTGTTCTCTCATACTGAAAATCTCTATTCCTAATAAGAAGGACATAAGAGATTCTTATTTCCATTTCCCTGATCCTTTCTTCATCATCCTTTTCAGTATGTATTTATTTCTGGATAACTTAATCTTTGGGTGAATCAAACATCATGACACATAGTATGACAAACTGGTCACTTTTTATTTTTCTTAAGAGAGATTTTTGCTATAGGGTGTGTGCACTCGCCAGAGAGACAGAAAGACAGAAAGAGAGAAATCATCTCCCAGGGGGGATGGTCATAATGCAATCCCTTTTTTTTCCGTCTCCTTTCGGGATTTTGGGCACACACGCATATGTGCCTGGTGTGAGCTTTAAGCCACCGGGTCTGGGACTTGAATTGCGGTTGACTACATGGGAGTCCAGCGATGCAACTGTTACTCCATTTGCTGGTCCAATACTGGTAACATTTTTAAAGATTGATAATATTAGCAAGGGCACAATTTATGTTGTTGGAATTCAAAATGGTACAACTTTGGGGACTGTGAGCAGTTCAACAGTGTGTGTCAAAAGGTAAAATGTGGGGCCAGCAGGTGGTGTGGTGATTGAAATGCTGGCCTCCCACATGGAGGACCGTGGTTTGAGTCCCAAACCTGGTGGCTTGCTTTCCCGCTTTCCCTTTCTCTATCACTCTAGTCAAATTTAAAAAAATTAATTAATAAAGGCAAATAAAGTTAAATAAATAATTCTTAAAAAACAAGATAAAATGCATACCTTAGATGTGGCCCCAGGATTTTTTTTTGAATGCCCTCAGCCGTGAGGTGCTGGAGCTAGCTTGTAGCTTCCCAGAACTAACTGGGCAAACTTTGACTCATTTCTAGGTATCGAGCAAATAGCTAAACCATTGTGAGTGTGTAAAGATACATATAATAGTAGCTGGCATTTAGTGAGTACTCTGTGCCAGGTTCTTTAAAATTATTTTTTAATTTAATTTATTCATTCATTTATTTTAATTTGACCAGAGAGGGACACAGAGAGAGAGGGAAAGTGAGAAAGCAAGCTACCGGGTCCAGGACTTGAACCATGGTCGGCCATATGGGAGTGTCCAGCATTTTAATCACCACACCACCCGCTGGTCCCTGCCAGGTATTATTTAAAGGATGTGTATTACTTTACTTAATCATCACAACAACATTGGATACGATTATTTTCAACCTCGGTTTGGCAGATTATGGAGCTGATGAAACTTGTTTAGAGGCTGGTCAGAATTTGAACTCAAATATTCTGTTTCCCAAAGAATCACTAAATTTAACTACTTACCTCCTCCTTACAAAGTTGCATATTTCAACATATTTGTAAGAAGGGAGAAAATAAAACCACCTGAATAATTCTACTTCCAGGTTATTACTTATAATTTTAAGCAGCCAATAAAATATGCATGTACCTATGAATGAGTTAACTGAAAAATTCATCTTTTATATGTTTTGTTAGTTAAAAGAGCTAGTTTTAAACAATAAATGGTATTACTTTTGTACAGTAATAAACATCTTAAAAATAGAGATAAAAGCCCTATGCCTGCATTTGAACAATAAGAATAGGCCTGGAATGACACATGATAAATGGTTAATGATTACTAATTCTTTTTTTAAAGAATTATTTCATTTAATTTTATTCATCATTATTTTGTGTAATTTTTAAAGAATTATTTAATTTTATTTATGTATTCATTTATTTTCATTTGACCAGAGAAAGAGAGAGACTGAGAGAGAGAGAGAAAGTAAGAAAGCAAGCCACCAGGTCCAGGACTCAAAACATGGTTGGCCATGTGGGAGTGTCCAGCTCCTTAACCACCACGCCACCTGCTGGTCCCTATTATGTTATTTTTAAATTTGACCAGAGAGAGAC
>NW_006159548.1:4171704-4174639 GCF_000334495.1 Tupaia belangeri chinensis | reverse complement strand
AGCTGCCTGTTCTAGGACTTGAATCACATTGGCCATGTGGGAGTCCAGTGCCTTAACCATCACACCACCTGCTGGTCCCAATGATGATAAATTCTGAATTGGATATGATAAGGAAGAGAATATTACTTTTATTTTGCAGCTCTCTAATATTATTCTATTTTTATTTCTGTAAGCATTTACTTTAGGGAATAAAAGGTGAACACGTGTTCAGAGATAATCATATCATATATAGCATCGTCCAAATACTAAACTTCCTGATACCACATCTGAATAAGTTTAAAGAGAAATTTCTATATCCCAAACACTCTCTTGGAGTTCACCCCAAAGGACCTGTAGGTGCATTGATAATTGCTCACAGCCTTCCACAGGATTCTCACTTCACTCTGCTAAATAAAGATGTAGCTTGCCTTCTCCCCATCCCTATATTTGACTCTGTCCTGAAGAATTTTATTTATTTCTAAATTTTCTTTTTACATTCAATCACCACATGTCATTATAGTATACCAAAGGAATTTTCCCTTCATGGATATACTGTATACTGGTTCAGTCAAAGATCCATTTTTGTATCCCTTGAATGTTTTGCTTCTTTCTTTTTCTCCTTGATTCCCTCCCTCATATCCCACCCTCTTTTCACGCTATGTCTAGTATTACCATTGCTCTCTATGGTTTTATACCTTTCAATCTTGCCATAGAGTGCTAACATTTGGTATATACTGAGTGGGGACATACAATGCCTCTCTTTCATAGTCTGCTTGCTTTGCTTAGCAGTAAATCTTCCATATTTGTCCACTTTCTATCAAATGCTAGGCTCTCATTGTTTTTGTTTCTTTTATGGTTGAGTAGTATTCCATAGCATACGTGTGACCCACTTTTTCAATCTATTCATCTATTCCTTGTCTTGAACAATTTTAAAGTGAGATAAGAATAGTGATTACCTTAACAGTGACCAGAACCAGACAGAAATGAGATTTCTAAAGAAGAGCTCCATGATCTGTGGTTAGACTGCACCTGTGCTTGCCGCGGAAAGTCTGGACTTCAGCAATTATGGCCCTCACACTAACAGACCTAGTTAATACCTTGAGGTAATTCTGATTGGATCTTTCTCTTCTCAAGAGCTCAACCTTATAGCTAAGTGGCAAACCTAGTTTTGTGCAAGAAAGGAGCTTAGGAATACCCTCAAGCAATGATGTGTGAGCTCAGCTCTCACTGGTTTGCTAAAGCTGATTGTTTTCATCTCGTCCCAATCTGAGCTTAGTGACTTCACATTGGTAGCCTGGAATTTGCTAAATTAGATGTATTTATACCAGATATATCAGAAAAATGCTATAAATCAAGGCTTCTCTAATCAGTTGTTCAACAATCATCTGCACGCTGCTGCCCCAAAGGCATTTTAAATGCCTCTCTTTCATAGTCTGCTTGCTTTGCTTAGCAGTAAATCTTCCATATTTGTCCACTTTCTATCAAATGCTAGGCTCTCATTGTTTTTGTTTCTTTTATGGTTGAGTAGTATTCCATAGCATACGTGTGACCCACTTTTTCAATCTATTCATCTATTCCTTGTCTTGAACAATTTTAAAGTGAGATAAGAATAGTGATTACCTTAACAGTGACCAGAACCAGACAGAAATGAGATTTCTAAAGAAGAGCTCCATGATCTGTGGTTAGACTGCACCTGTGCTTGCCGCGGAAAGTCTGGACTTCAGCAATTATGGCCCTCACACTAACAGACCTAGTTAATACCTTGAGGTAATTCTGATTGGATCTTTCTCTTCTCAAGAGCTCAACCTTATAGCTAAGTGGCAAACCTAGTTTTGTGCAAGAAAGGAGCTTAGGAATACCCTCAAGCAATGATGTGTGAGCTCAGCTCTCACTGGTTTGCTAAAGCTGATTGTTTTCATCTCGTCCCAATCTGAGCTTAGTGACTTCACATTGGTAGCCTGGAATTTGCTAAATTAGATGTATTTATACCAGATATATCAGAAAAATGCTATAAATCAAGGCTTCTCTAATCAGTTGTTCAACAATCATCTGCACGCTGCTGCCCCAAAGGCATTTTAAATCCTTATCAGAAACTTCCAAAGATGTTCAAAGGCTTCAAGACCATATAGCTCCCTTGAGAAATTCAGAAAACTTGCCCCTTACTCTCTCATCTTGTAAAGGAATGGTCATATAGGAATAGCTGAAACACTTCAGTGCTGCTTATCCAGAAAGGCAACAATCATTCTCTGGAAGTCTTGGAAGTAGTGCCGGAAGAACTTTTAGCCTAATTCTTGGTTTATTGTTACCCTCACCATAGCCTACAGAATCCCCACTTATAAAATGACAGAAGAAAGAAAACTATTTATCAATATGACCTACATGGAAAATGCACTTGAGGGAGAAGAGCCTGCACACCTCAGCCCTGTGCCCCTTATCATCCTCCTATACCCAGGACAGAAGTCCCCCTCAGAATACTTCCTCCCAGGCCTTTTTATTCCTCTTGGTTCAATGTCAGTTATGGAGGCTTAACTAACCTCTCCTGGGAGGAAATCTGTTTATTTTTAGGAGAGCAAATCAAGAGGCAGCAGCAGCAACAAACTGTGCATTTTTTCCTGACTCTATTGAACAAAAAGAAAGTGCCCTGAAAACCAGCAGTGATAGCCACTTCACCAGAAGGACTTCTCGCCAAACCTGTCTGAGAGTCCAGCCTGAAGGGGTTCTAGCCTCTCCCCACCTCTCCACACAGGTCTCACTGCCAACAACCTTCCACATTTCAGTCAGTCCGAGAAACCAGGAAAAACCAGGGCCCCTTCCCCTAGGGGGAAGATAAAGCCAAGTAATATATTTTTAAAGTGTCAATAGAAAGGGCCTCCTATGACCTGAGATGTGAATTGGTTTTTTACTGCAGTGGTTCTCAACTCTATGTGTATAAGAAACAACTAGAAAGCTCATTAAT
>NW_006159548.1:4169481-4171348 GCF_000334495.1 Tupaia belangeri chinensis | reverse complement strand
GGGAAAGAGCATAGCATATATACTCTGATTCCTTAAGCTCTAGAGAGAGCTCCAGGAACCTGTATTCTCAACTAGCCAAGGGATCCTGAAGCATGCATCAATTTATGTTCCATTGTTTTCCTTGTGACAAAATGTAATTGTGTCCCCAGGCAGGACCCTGAAGTCTCACTTTCACCTCACTTTTAATTTCTACCAAAAAGTTCTTGAGTCTTCTGGGGATTGAACCTAATACTATGTTATGTGCCATTCCACCAAACTCCTCAACTCAAGAGACTGAGAAAAAGTTCTCTAAGAGAGGAACAGGAGGGACAAATAAAGGCTTCCTATTGAAGTCAATGTAGATGTCAGGCTTTGTATAGTACACATGCGTTTCAGAAAGAAATAAAGAGTTTGAACAGAGACTCATTACTACACTGACAATATGCAACAAGATACGCTCCATTAGTTAATGTTTGGAGGGTGCTTTGATCTTATAAAACAGGGAGATAATCCCAGGCTTTGTAAACCCTGACCTTGTACCCGAGTGTCTCTTCCCAAGGACTCCAAGTGATTTAGAGGCAAGGAGCCCTGTTTTTGGCTTGCCAGTTCAGAGGGGCACTCTGACGACCTGGAGAGTGGTGGCTGCCTGGAGCAGACTGAAGGAGGGCACTGGGGCATGCTGTGGTGGTCCAGTCAGGGGAGGTCCCAGACGTCCCCACAAGTTTCAGGAGGTGTGTCATGGCTGATCCTTGGCACCCACCGTGCAGGATGCTATCACAGCATTTCTCATGCTGAGTGTGGTGTAAACATTTGCTTATGTGTCTGCCTTTTGCATTAGCCTATGAGTTAGGCAGAGAAACTGGATCATTTCGCTTTGCATGATCTGACTCTTGCCCAACTCGCCAGCCTTAATTCATACATCTTCCCCTCTCTCTCACCAACCTCCAGTCAAACTGGTCTTTCTGTTTCTCACACACAACAAGCTTGCTCTGGCTTTAGCCTTTTTCCAAGGTACACATCACCCCGGCTGCCATCGCATCACTCAAATTTTAACTCCGCTGTCACCCTCTCAGTTGACTTTGACCACTCTTACCTAGATGTATCAGTCCCCAGTCATTGTTAGTCACATGACTCCATTTGATTGCTGCTTGATTTTCTTCACAGAATTTTTCTGATATCATCTTATATTTTATTTTGTACTACTCCTTTATTTTTTTTTTTTTTTAGTAAACAACAAGTTTATTTTAAAAGTTTACAAGGTCAAAGACATTTTTAACATTTTATTATGCAAGTTGTTTCTTGGTTTTAAAATTTATTTCTTCCATGAGAAAGAAGCAGAAACAAAGAGACAGGTACCCACCAAAGGGTCTTCTTCATGCCATGATCCACCTCCAGCCTTCGTTGGCCTGGATCATGGGCACACGCATTTGCCCAGTGTCCCAGGATATGAACCCAGGACTCCGCCATGTGGGGTCAGCTGCATTTCCACTGCACCACCTTCTTTTTTTTTTTTTTATTATTATCATAATCTTCTTTATATTACATTGGATTACATATAACTTTACATTGACTTCCATTGCTTTTTCAAAAGGGAATGCCATGCATGTCAGTCAATACAGAGGCATCGATCTCCCCGCTTTATCATTCAAAGTCTTTTCCATGCATTTCCCAATAATTATTATTATTATAATTTTTTAAAACAGTCAATCACTATTTCTCATTTTGCTTGTTAAAAGACTTCACCCATCATGAAATACTTCCCAGACCAGTCCAGTTGAGAATACTATACACGTCATCTTCAACAGATAATAAACCATATCTGTTTCTCACTAACATCCCCTCTATTGTTCACTTGCTATCTTTCTCTATCCTCTTCTCTTTTTTTTTT
>NW_006159548.1:4166874-4168400 GCF_000334495.1 Tupaia belangeri chinensis | reverse complement strand
GCTCGGCTGCGCTGGAGCGTGAGCCCCCCCCTACTCCTTTATTTTTTGACATTCTGACATTACCTTATCGTTTGGGGAAGAGTAGTCACCGCCATTTTTTTTTAATTTCTATTTCATTCCTTCTGTAGTAGTATGTAAGCTTCTTGAGAGCAGGAGCATTATCTACTTTATTCATCGTGCACCTCTGGAACCTAGAGGGTTTTAATTGCTCAACAAAAATTTGTTGATTAAAACATTGATTGTTCCAGTATCTTTTATAGTGCTTTGGTAAATACCGTTTTTTTTTTTTTTTTTTTTTTATTTGAAGAGGTTTTTGCTATAGTGTACGTGTGCTCGCCAGAAAGACAGAGATAGAAAGAGAGAAATCACCCTCTGGCGGGGGGGTGGGGGGGTGAGGGAGGGTTGCCATGCCGCAATCCCTTCTCCTCCATTCTCCTCATGGGATCTTGGGCATGCACACACACGCACCCGGTGTGAGTTTAAGCCACTGGGTCTGGGACTTGAACCACAGTCGACTACATGGGAGTTCAGCGATATAGCCATTACGCTAACTGCTGGTCCTGGTAAATACTTGTTAAATGAATGTACACAGGAACAAATGTAAGACTTACAGGATGTGCTCATTCTTTAAGATAAATTCTTCACCAAATCGATCTTTTTTCATTTTATTCACAAAGTACGATGGACTTGGACTGATACACTTTCATGATGCCATGTCTATATTTATTTATTCCTTAATAATCTATAGATTGATCTCACATACATGCTAAGTAAATCTTTCCAACAAGGTATTTATAAACAGAGATTTACAATTCAAATGCCTCTAATGGAGAACAGATAGATGGTTTAAGAAAGGAAGAAAGAAAGAAGAAAGAACGAACGAAAGAAAGAAAGAAAAGTACACCCAATGTGACTCTGTGAAGTGGAATAAAACAAGAACTAACAGAAAATTCTTTTCCTGCTTTTTGAACAAGAAGCCCTGGTTTTCACCTCACACTGGGCATCACAAATTATGTAGCTGCCCCGATAAGTTAATGTAACTTCTTTCGGGACTTGAAAATATCTAGGTTCCATATATGTTTTATTATCCTTATCATTACAAAATTTGTGTACATATCTGTACAAAGTTTGAGGTAAACTTTTACAGCAGGCTTGATCTATATATTCTTGGTTCTAGCAGAAAAAGAATTTGAAATATGGCTCTTGTTTAGTTTTATATGGTTTAGAAAAAAATAAAGGAATTTTCACTGTTCCTTTTACTCTTCCTTGTTGCTATGTATGTGCTCAATTATCACATTGACCCCAATATCACTGCAGCAAACCCATCGCCAATCCACCAAGTCAAGAATACACATACATTCTCCTCAAATTATATGATGACTGGACTATAGCAAAGGCTGCTGGAGTTTGGTGGCACTTGGCCTAGAGTGACCTTCACTGAACAAACATATAAATATGCCCAAATATAGAAATCACAGCTCTCAAAGCCTTTGACCTGTTTTTTATTTTTATTTTTCCCCCTCGAC
>NW_006159548.1:4145504-4166695 GCF_000334495.1 Tupaia belangeri chinensis | reverse complement strand
TATTTTTATTTTTCCCCCTCGACACTCTCTTTCAGCTTATTTAACTTTATCAGGCCTCCTGCCTCTGGTGCCTGGTCCTGCTTTTTGTACCCATGCGCAGGAGCACAGCCCCTTTGATGCCTTGTATTTGATGACTTTGAGTCTATGAACTAGGTGCACTCTCCCAATGCCACACCTTCCCCTGGCAAAGCCAAGGACCTAGGGCCATAAGCAAAGACTCCAGCCAAAGTGGGTTAAATGAGGTCACGTTGCCCTGTTTTTAACAACTGTCAACATCTTAAGGGGAATTGCAGAACATTTTAGTTGGCACGGTATGCAGATCAGCCAAAACTGTCAAAGTGCCAAGAGTTAAAGGAGTCTTAATTACATACAGAAAACTGTAAAGATCACAATATATTTTCCCACCTGTACATTCTTCCCCCAGCCCCAGCTTTAGGAACGCATTTCCTCCTTTAGCCACTCATCACTTTATATTATTGATATAATTAATGATTAAACAGGATGCTAATAGACTTAGGTATATGTACAAGACTCTTCTGGAAGTATGGCTGCAGAAAAAAAAAAATTTGTTCGTTTCATGATTCATTGCCTGACAGTGTGGGAACACTGCATCAGAGCTGGTAAATACCATAGAGACAGTACTTCCTGGAGGGGTGAGGAGGGACCGGATATTCAAAACACTTCTGGGTCTGTTATTAAAATGGTATTCCTGGTAGGACACCTTAGAATGTTGCTGAATAAATGAGCTAAAGCTAATTTCTCACATTGATCCCATGTTACTTGTCCAGTATAAACTTGGAAAATCATCTTCTAAAAGGGTAACTTTCAGGCATGTTTGAGTACTGAGTAAGAAGCAGGGTTTTGATTCCAGGAGCTGGATTATCCAAACCACACAGGTAACTGAGGATGGGAAACTTGGCCTTGGCTTAAAAACTTAATATTTGCATATGTTGAACCACCCTTGCATCCCTGGAATAAAGCCTATCTGGTTGTGATGAATAATCTCTTTTAGATGCTGCTGAATATGGTTACCAAATATCTTGTTGAGAATTTTTGCATCTATATTCATCAGAGATAACTTACAAAAATCAACAGCATTTCTATATACAAACAACAAACAGAGACAGAACTGAAGAAAGTAACCACATTTACCATAGCCACAAAAAGAATAAGACACCTAGGAATAAAACTAACCAAGGAAGTCAAAGACCTCTATAAGGAAAACTATGAAAATCTTAAAACAGAAATAAAATATGACATAAAAAACTGTAAGAACATCCCATGTTCCTGGATTGGGAGAATTAATATAATCAAAATGGCAATCCTACCCAAATTAATCTACATATTTAATGCTATTTTATATTACAAGAGATATTCTTCACAGATCTAGAAAAGACAATCATAGAATTTGTCTGGAATCATAAAAGACCCCATATTGCCAAAGCAATCCTACACAAAAAGAGTGGAGTGGGTAGCATCTCACTCCCTGACCCCAAATATATTACAAAGCTATGATAGTCAAAACAGCATGGTATTGGCACAAAAACAGACAGGTGGACCAATGGAACAGAGTAGAGACCCCAGAAATAAACCCAAAAGCATACAACCACCTGATCATTGAAAGAGGGTACCAGTCAATCCAGTGGGAAAAGGAAAACCTCTTTAGAAAATTGTGCTGGAAAAGCTGGGCATGCACCTGCAGAAAAATGAATTTGAATCTCTAACTGTTACCATTAACAAAAATCAACTCAAAGTGGTTCAAAGATCTAAACCTAAGATCACAAACTATAAAACTACTGGTGGAAAACACTAGAGAAACTCTGGAGATATTGAGGTAGAGAAAGAATTCTTAAACAAGACTCCCAAAGCACAGGCAATAGTCCCCAAAATAGACAGGTGGGATTATATCAGATTAAGAAGTTTCTGCACAGCAAAGGACACAGAATTGACAACCCTCAGATGGGAGAAAATTTTTGATAGCTATTCCTCAGATAAGGGACTGATAACCAGAATACACAGGGAACTCTAGATTCTTATCCAGAAGAAAATTATTAACCCAATTAAAAGATGGGAAAATGAGCTGAATGAACAACTCTCTAAGGAAGACATACCAACAGCCAAAAAGCGTATGAAAAAAAGTGCTCAATAGCCCTCATCATAAGGGAGATACAAATCAAAACTACAATGAGATACCATCTAACCTTAGTCAGAATGGTGAAGAGTAAAATAACAAAAAGTGATAAATGCTGGCAGGGATGTGGTAAAAGGAGAACTCTCCTACATTGTTGGTGGGAATGTAAATTGGTCTAGCCACTGTGGAGAACAATATGGAGGTCCCTCAAAGATCTTCAAGTAGAACTACCACATGATCCAGCAATTCCACTCCTGGGTATCTACCCAAAGGACAAGAGAATGCTCAGTTGGCAAAGCACTTGCACAACTATAGCTGTTGCAGCATTATTGATGGTTGCTAAGACATGGAACCAACCCAAATCTCCACAAACAGATGAATGAATTAAAAAAGTGTGGCACATATACTCCACGGGATACTATTTAGCCATAAAAAACAACAAGACACTGACATTTGATAGAAAGTAGATTAATGTGGAAGATATATTGCTGAGTGAAGCAAGTCAGCCTATGAGATGCAGACCTTTTATGTCTCCCCTTAACATATACCGACTGTCTACACTCTATGGTAGAGATTGAAAAAGTGGAGCACATAAAAACATTGAAAATTGTTATAGACACTGGGGACAAGTGGAAGGAGACTGGGAGAGGGGAAGAGCACAGGAAGGAAAATGTGGGGGAAAATGGAGAAGTAAGACATTTGTGGGACACAGATATGGTTTGTTGCCTATTGATGATGTTGTGTATAGTATTCTCGACTTTCCTGGTGTGTGGCATATAACATGTTGGGTAAGATCTCTTTACAATCTAAATGATGTATTATGATTGAATGTATAAATAATGATAATAATAATTTTAAAAACTTAATATTTACTCTGCTATGTAGAAGTTGCTGGGCAGCAGTGGTGGGGCAGTTAGGGTTGGAGGAACTCTGATATAAGAAGATAAGAGAGTGAGTCCCAGAAGTGACATTGGAGTATACTCCCAGGGGTATATCTGTTTCTAGTTGAATTTTCAGACAGATAATGAATATGCAGGAATGGACAATAATTTAAGAAATATCAGAAACTAGTTAGATATGTAATCAAATAAATTATATGATCAGTGATTTGTCCCAGTAATATTAATATTAATCTATGAAAGATTAATGAGGGAGAGGGTATTGAGCCGTCAAAACACAGGACATCCATTGGAAGGCTATGCAAATATTTAAACAAGAGATAATTAAAGCTAAACACTAGTGGTTACAATGAAACAATGGAAACCAACTAATATACAAATGTTGTTTGGGTATATTTAGTACAATATGATATTCAAAGAAGAAAGGAGAAAAGAAAAGGAGCAGTTTAAGCAATGAATGGAAACAGCAGTTTTAGGGAATAAAGGTAATGTGTTCTGTTTGGGAAATACTTGTTGAGATACAATCCCATGCGGATTGTAATGTCGGTTTGACTGATTAATATTACTGGGACAAATCACTGATAATATAATTTCTTTGATTACTCTTTCTATGTGGACAGCTTCCTACAACCCATTCTTACAGCATCCTGTATCGTCACTAGGTGAACCTACTAAGTGTTAGACTATCCCATGGCCATATGCTGCATAATGACATTTTGGTAACCAAGGACTGCATGCATGATGGTGGCTTCATAAGATTATAATGGAGCTGAAAAGTTCCTATCACATAGTTAAGTTGTAGCCCTCATAACATCGTAGTGTGACGCATTACTCAGACATAAGGTAGCACATACGGTTTTGTAGAGTATGTAATACATGATGATAATAAACAACTGTGTTACTGGTTTAGTATTGGTCCCGATTGTATAATTTTCTCTGGTGTTTATTTTAATTTCATGTGTCTTATTCATCATGGTCCTTTCAGTAGGACAAGATGTAGAGCTGAAAGACAGTGATATCGATGATCCTGACCCTGTGTATGCTAATGCACATATTTATATCATAGTTTTTAATTAAACAAGTTCAACAGGTTTTAAACAATAAAAATTAAAAATAAAATAAAAAATGGAATAGTGATATATTTTTATATAGTTGTATGATGTGTTTGTGTTTTAAGCTAAGTGCTATTGGGACCAGCAATTGGCATAATGACTATGTCGTTGGACTCCCACATTGTTGACCATGGTTCAAGTCCCAGATCCAGTGACTTAAACTCACGCTGGGCACATGTGCATGCATGCCCAAGATCTCCAGAGGAGAGTGGAGGAGAAGGCATGGCCATCCCCCCTGGGGGGGGATTTCTTGCTTTCTATCTCTCTGTCTCTCTTTGTCTTTCTGGTGAGCACAGGTGCTCTATAGCAAAAACCTCTCCAAAAAAAAAAAAAAAAGAAAGAAAAAGAAAAAGGAAAATCTCCTCCATTCTCAGTGCTATTATTATATGGAAGAGTCAAAAATCAAACAAATTTCCAAGTTTATGAAGTAAAAACATTACAGTTAGCTAAGACTAATTTATTATTGATGAAGAAAATGTAATAAATTTAGTGTCACCAAAGTGCATATGTACATGTACTTAAAACATGTACAAGATTGTCATTTCATCACCATTATGTGATATTGTACCAATTAGTATACCTGTCAATCCTGAATTTCTAAGTAATATAAGTGATCTTCAGAAAGGTTATGGAAAATGCATATTCTGGAAAAATGCATAGATTCAAAAGTTCTTTTGCACAAAAGTAAATTCATATTTCAATTCCATTTTCCATGAACTGTTTGAAGGCCCCTTGTATATTTATGCACACCACTACAAGTATATTATCTCTGTATATGAAGAGATGAGTCGATGTACACACTGCTTTGTGTTGCATCCTCCCTCATAGACTTGATGTGGCTATGTGGCTATGATATACTTAAGACAGCACTTCTTTTCTTCCTTTCCTTAGAGAGATTTTTGGTATAGAGTATGTGTGCTCACCAGAGAGACAGAGAGAGAGAGATACAAAGTGAGAAATAACCAACCCCCTCCCCCCAGGGGGATGGCCACACACAATCCCTTCTCCTCCATTCTCCTCTTGGGATCTTGGGCACACATGCACACGAGCCCAGTGTGAGTCTTAAGCTGTCAGGTCTGGGATTCAAACTGCAGTCCACTATGTGGGAGTCCAGTAACAACCATTATACCATCTGCTTGTCCTAAGATAGCACTTTTTTTCTATGGGCTTCCATATCCCTTTGCTCATACAGCTGTCTTAGCAAGTGTATCTCAGACAAAATATGAACACAACTCTCTGAGGTGTTGTTAGAATACACATTCAGATTCATTAGGTCTAGGGTGGTGTCTGAAGTTCTGTGTCCCTGATAAGCTCTTGGGTGTCCCAGCCACAGCTAAGTAAGAAGCATTGTAGTTAGTTTGCAGGTAGTTGGTTTGCAGAGAGTTAGTGTTTGGCTCAATTCAGCTGGATTCTCTCTTAACCCATCCCCATCTCCTGATCCATCCTTTTTCTCCCTTCTCTCTCTTTCCCACCTCTACCTCCACCTCCACCTCCACCTCCTTTTATTCCTCTCCACAACTCTCTGTACTCCATCCCAGTTCTCAGTTCCACACTTTGGCTCAAATTCTCTTGCCTCAAACTTATTATTATTATTATTACTTGCTTGATTAATTAGCCTTGAAACCAGTTGTCAGAGGCTTGAGTGTGCCCCAATGCCAAGGATAGTCTGTTGGTAAATAGGAAACTACCCAGAGACTGTGGCTCTACCTGAAGAACTTCTGTTGTATGTGGAGAGGTAATCTAACTCATCAGCAAGGCGCTCCCAGAACAAGTCCAAACAATACATTTCCCTGAAATGTCTTGCCAGATTGCTGGGCTTTTCAATTAGGAAAACCCCTCCCTTCACCCTTTCTTACAACTCTTCCTCCCAGTGGGGTGTGCTGATTGTCAGTGATTCCCAAAGAGCTCATCGTTCAGTGAACTCCCAAAACAGAGTCACAGTACCTAGAGCACCATCTTGGGAAATGACTACTTATATTTTCCAACCGAGAAGAGAATAAGATTTCAGTAAGGATGGTTTTGATTCTATTTTGTTGTTGTCGTTACCTGCCTCAAGTATTCATTACTCTTGACTTAAAGGAGGTTATAGAAGCCAAAGTCAAACATATGCTTTAGGGAAAGGATTATGTGCCCAGAAAGTAAAACATAACTCAGAGTCATACTTGTGCCTCTTCTTTCAAATACTTTTGATGATATTTATTAATTTTCTCCTCTGCCTTACCAAATAAGGGCAATATACCAGTCAATCATTAAAAGGGTCTGATAAGGATTCAGATTTTGTCGCTCTTTGAAAATGAAGAATATACACATACAAACTTATTGACAGTTTGATTTTTTGTTTTTTATTCATATATGAGATCATGATCAGAAATATAAATTGTTTTTCATGATTTTTAAAATTATTTTTAAATTGTGGAAGAAATGATTTAAATGAAGACCTTCTTCGAAACTCAATTCAACACAGAAATAGAAATGGAAATTTCTGATCAACATGAGGGTAGAGGTACAAAGCGGAAATGTGATGCTCTGTGAAGCTGATTCACATAGAAGGGTTCTGGGTTTGTGTTTGGATACTTCCCCATGCTGGATATGCTCAAGCCCATGATCAAGGACTGACTGAGGAAGGGGATAGATTGCAAAGACAGGACTCTTTTGAGGGTGCTGCCTTTTTCTCTGTCTTTCTTTCCACAGTTTACTCACTCATGGAAGAAATAAGCAAATGCATTTATGAATAAAATAAGAATAAAACGGGAGTAGAGGACCCAGGACCTTACTGAATTGCCTCCACCTCAACCCAGAAGATAATTCAGGTTCACAGAGCAACTCACAGAATTCAGGGAAATACTTTAAGCGCATTTACTTGTTTATTATAAAGCATATTACAAATAATACAGATGAACAGCCAGATGGAAAAGATGTGTAGGAAAAGGCATATGGAAAGGGACATTGGATATCTATGACCTCTACAGGTGTGCCACCCTTCAGGAATTTCCAAATGTTCAGCAATACAGAAATGTCTGTATTTCAGTCATTTTGGGATATTTATGGAGGATTCATTATATGGGCATGAGGGACTAAATCTTTGGACATTAGTGATCGACTCAACTTTAAGCCCTTCTGCCCTCCCCAGAGGTTTGGGGTAGGGTTTAAAGGTTCTGTCCTTTAATTATGCTTCTGTCTTTCTGTTGACTAGCCTCCAATCTGAAGCTATATAGGCATCCCCAGACATGAGTCATCTTATTAGCATAAAAAGACACTCTTGGAACTTAGAAATTCCAAAGGTTTGAGGAGTCATGTACCCAGAACCAGAGGCAAAGACCAAATATATATTTATTATTATATCCACAATCTCACAGATACGTAACATTTTTATAACACTATTGTTAGTGATATTATTTAATTTTTATGGGAGTCCTGTGGGGCAAATAAGATAGGTGTTATCACTAGTCTCAATTTGCAAATGAGAAAATTGAGACTTAGAAAAGCCATATGAATTCTCACAAATTCTATTCAGGTCTCAGTTAAGGCTTCTGAAGACCATTCTAGTGCCCATTCCAATATATTTCACTGTCACTGAACTGAACCAAACTTTCATTATAACATTTCATATTATTGAAACACATTTCACATTTTCAAGAAATTATTTGTGTCCTGTAAAAGAATTCCTCATTTATTCATATACCAAAAATAAAATGTACTTGGTATGCTCCATACATTCTAGTTGTCCTTCTCAATAAAGGAAGAGTCACAAGTAGAACTCAACTCACATAAAGACTCCTAGCTTAGGAGGCTTTCAGGAATTGCCTTGAGAGGAGGAGTAAAGGAACTCTCTCTACAACTTCTTGAGAAGACCAGCAATCTTTTCTAAAAGTTTTATAAGTCTCTTTTCTGAGTGAGAATCAAATAACTTAAAGTGCTGAAGTAACCATCTCAGTCTTATAGAGTTCATGGTCATCCAGTCTAAGCATCTCATTTTCAGATGAGGCTGAGGTTAACTGATAAGAGACAAGGAAAGGAACTGTTTACAAGGACCCTCCGAAGATAGGGTCAATGTATAGTGACTGCCCAACTGAGAAGGAACTTTGAGACTGAAAAATTAAGCAAGCAGCTCCACCGAGCACATAACAGAAAAGTTTTAGAGTGTAACTTACAGTTGGAAGAGTTGGGTAGACGGTGACACAGAAGTATTCTCAACTGCATTCTATGCTGTATCGAAGCAAGATGGAGTTTTTCCAAGGAAAACCAAAGGGGCTAAACAATAGCACCTGGTGTGAAGATCTGATTGCCCCCCAGGTTCTCAAAATCATTAATCTTTCCCAAATGGAAGGCAGCTGTGTTGGTAAGGGAACAGCATGGATGGGATAGAGGGTTCTAAGATGCTATCAGTCATCACAAAATGGAGTCAGACTGAAATATTCACACACTCCACCCCTGACATCTATGTGACTTGTGTAACCTTGTGCTCCCATCTTCTGGGCACCCCCTAGGGCCGGGTACCAGGAGGTGGCTCGCATTTTCAGCAGTCAGAATGATTGTAGACATTGACATAAGTGGCAACCTTGGTGTACATATTAACCATTACAGATGACAAGAACTTCCAGAAAAATACAACTAAGGCTAATGAGAACAATGATGTAAAGGTACAAGAAAATGTGTAAATCTTCATTGACTTATGAAAGATTTGCAGTTTGATTCCCATGGCTTAAAACGGTCCCCTGCTTAGATGCTTTATCTGGAGGAAATACCATCTATTTTGGTCTTTGATCTCATATGTGAGAGCTACTGTGAACACCTACAGTAGCAGATCTATACTTCAGTAACCTGTTTTTTAGCTAATGGTGAAATGACCTGTCTCATCGTGGCCTCTCATTTAGATACAGTGGAAGAGGGGGTTAGGTAACAAGATGCCAGAGGCAAGGGTCTCCCCCCACCCCCAAGGTATCATAATGCCAAGCCACCTGGGAGGAGAAAGTCATTTAAGTTTGCAGTTTAAGACTGTATTTCCTGATTGGAGGTTCTGTGACAATCATAAAACAAGGCTCTAATTCTGTTGGCTGACTCTGAGACCACTTTCTAAAACTTGTATCCATAGAGTTTGAACTGTTTGGTAAATATATCGAGTCAGTCTCTGATTTGCAGACATTTGTTCTGCTGTGGGAGCAGTACTCAACAGCCTAATAGCCTCAATTAGACTGGGAGATTGTTTCGTTTTTTTAAGAGAAATTTTTATTATAGGGAGTGTGCACTTGCCAGAGAAACAGAGACAGAAAGTGAGAAATCACCCCCCTCCCTCCCCCCCACCCCAGACAGGGATCGCAACACCACAATCCTTTTTCCTCCATTCTCCTCTTGGGATTTGGGCACACATGCACACATGCCCAATGTGAGTTTTAAGCAGCCAGGACCAGGACTTGAGCCATCTTTCAGAGAGTTATCTGGTAATAATCTTCTCAAAGTCCTCTCAAGCAAATCATTCTTCCATTTGATGAGACTCACTGCTATAGAATTACATGGGAGATGAAAAGTCCATTGAATGTCATGGGCCTCTACCTATTCTTGTACCTCATGTCCAGTCAAGTGGGTCCCTTGGTTAATGTCTATTTGAGTTAGTCTTGCTTACTTAGTCACTCCCTTTATTGTAGTACTTGACTATCCCTTCTTCAAGTAATCACCCATATCTGTCTACTGTAGTATTGGCACACATTAGAACATAACTAGGTCCCTCACATAAGGACAAAGGGCCTATATAGTCCTTTAGCAACTGGGTCACTTCATGAAGAATGCCTACTATGACCTAGTGTATATTCCAGAACACATGCTCACAAATGGCATTGTGGATAATCTCTGTCTACAGTCTAGAAGTCTATGTATTTCGTAGGCAATTGTAATTGTTTTTCTATTTTTCAAGTGGTCTTGACCTCAAGGACTAGACTTTCAGTGGAATAGCTCTGCTACATCTGAGAGTATCTGTAAGTCTTCTAGCAACATCAGCAATGTCTAGGCCAAAGCATCCACCTTCTCATTATTCCCAGGTAGAGTAGTAGGGGACTGAGTCAGTATGTACCACATGGTGACTTGAGCGCAGAGCTGGACACATGCCTCCATATGTCTTTCTATAAATCTACTCCCTGTAAGGACTTGCCACACATTTTCCATTTGGTGTCATTAGAGCATCCACATGGTGATCCTTGTCAGATAGCCCAGCAGTCTGCAAGCCAACAGCTCTAGAACTTGAACCTTGGTCGTCCATGTGGGAGTCCAGTGCCTTTAACCACTATGTCACCTACTGGCTCCATGAAATAGGATATTAAAGAGTTGCCACATCGTTAGTCTCCCTATTTCCTTCTATCCTTCTCTACTCCATTCTTCACATAGCAACACAATATGTTAGTCCAATCATGAGGCTTTCCAGTTTTAAGCCAATCCAAAATGTCGTATTCCATTCAAACACAAACCTAAACTCTCTGCTGTGGTATGGAAGATTGGGCCTTACTTCGTCTCCCTCATCACAACTCCTCAAAGGGGCCAAGCACATTCTCCCATCATTGTTTTACTCAGTTCCTCCACACTACTCTTTATGCACTGGTCCCCTCTCATCTCAGTGACATCTCCTCTGCATATACATGTGTGTATATATATGTGTGCATACAGATGGATGGTGCAGAAAGTTGAATGAAACTTACTTATCTGTTTGTGGCATGCAACCTATATTGTTGCATGGAAGACCTCCCATTGTTTAATATAGTGGCTTCTCATTACCTTTCCCACCATGTCTCTGCTCTTGTCACTTTTCCCTCACTATTAGACAACCATTCTGATATGTTTTATGTGTATTGCATAATTGTTCATTTGCATGTATTGACCTTGAAAATGTGTATTTATTTAACACAAATGCATAGGAATTGTTTTATTTTTCTTGTTTGATTCAGCATCACCTTCTAAAATTTTACCATTTAAAAACTATCCTCATTCTGACTACACCTCCTTTGATTCTTATGTTGTGTGGCATTTCTCAGCATGCATCCACATATTTGAATTCTACATTATCCAGTGATGGGCAAATACATTGCCTCTAATTCCCTGCTTCAATAAACAATGTTATAATGAACATCCTCATGAAATCTGTTTGTGGGTCTACATATCTCAAGGGGATATTGCACAGAATGTATAGTAGGGTATATTCATTTTAAATTTGTAAGTACTACCATTAGGTCAGCTCCACACTAATCTCTAACCAATAATGTTTAAGGGTCCTGATGTCTAGGAGCTTCTGCCAACACTTAACATTATCCTACTTCTAATTTTGCAAATATGATAGTCACAGTGTGATATCTTACTGTTCTTTCGATTTGTGTTTCTGTTGATTCCAAAAAGTTTGAGCATCTCTATATGCAGGTCTGTTGTATGGCAGTAGGCTATTTACTTACAAAACAGTATCCAACCAAGAATGTAAGAAGGAACTAAACTCCAGCCCAATCTCTGTGTGCTCTGGCATGGGGCTATATCTACCTGCTATTTCTGATTCTCGCCAAAGTAATACATGAGCCATCACTAGTCCTAATTACTGGCTTATTAGTCACTTAGATTTCAAATTCTGGGAATTCCTTGCTCATATCCTTTCCCCCTTGAAGTTGAAGGTCCTGTATTTTCTTGTTGATTTTTTAGTCATTCCTTGATTATCATAATCCTTTTGGTTTTAGACACTGCACATTTTTTCTTCCATTCCATCAACTCTTTGTCAAACTTGCCATGATGTTCTTGTTTTGATAGAACTTTCTAATTTTGTCATAATGTACACATATGTCAAATGTTTTCTTTATGCTTTTTAATTATGAGGCTTTGCTTAACTTCTTCCTCATCCTCAATTTGTGAGTATATTTTCCTCCATTATTTTGTATTAACTTTATAAAGTAGTTTCACATTTTGATATTTAATTCTAATAGAATCCACTTTTGACTATGGCATAAAGTAGTCGTCTGTTTTATTTTTCTCTATGTTTTAAAATTCCTTTCTCTACAAAATATGCTGAACCATAAATTTTATTCTCTATTAGTTTTTAATATAATTTTAATCATGTAATAACAAATTGTCTCTGAGTGTTCTGTGTTGTTGCTTGGGTCTAATTGCCTATACTTGCACAAGATTGTCTCTGGTTTACTTCATTTTATATTTGTCTGGGCAGTAGGGGATATTCATTTTTAATGTGACTACACACAGTTGTACAGATCCATAACCTCCAACCAATAATGTTTAAGGAATTTAGTAAGACAACAATCCTTTTTGGCTTTTTTTTTTTTAATCCTTCCAAAGTGACAACTTTTCATGGACTATCATTTTTAGATGTAAATTTTAGAAATATTCTATGAAGTTTTTGAGACTATCCTGTTGAAATTTTGACTAGCATTTTGCTTAATCTAAAGATTATTTGAAGCAAGAATCAACCTCTTTAAATTATCAAGTCTAAAAGAAGGAACTGTCTCTCCATGGCATGTCTACAATGTTTTCAACTAATTCTTACATATTCATTGTTAATACATAAATAAGAGACCTTCAAAAAGTTAATGTAAAAGATGGAATTAAAGAATGGGTTTATTTTAGTGTCAAAAAATTAAAATCCATGTATAGTTTTTGGTTTTGCCATAGGGTGTATGTACTCATTGGAGAGAGACAGAGAGACACTAAATATCTAAGAGGGAGAAATAGAGGAGAAGGGATTGCGGCCTTACCATTCCTCACAGGAAGTGCTTTCTCTCTTTTTGTTCTCTCTCTCTCTCTCTCTCTCTCTCTCTGTCTCTGATAAACGCATGCACACATTAGTAAATTTTAAATAAAAAAGAGAGACAATCTTTTCTCTTTTTTTACTCTATTTGTATCACAATGATATGCTTTCTGAAAGTGATCATCCGTCCTTACATTACTGACAAAAACTCTACTTTCTAAATATAATGTTTTAAATATAATTTTTAATTTTCATATCTATTTATAAACAAAATATGCCTGTGATTTTTTTCTTATACCACCCTGATGTATATTGGCATTATGACTGACCTCACTTCATAACATAAGCTAGGCAGATTTCACTTTTTATTTACAGTCTGAACAACTGTAGAGCCAAATCTGTTTAGTTTCTTTTGTGGGGAGGAAGAAAGATTAAATTAATTACTTTTAATGTTTTATTGATAATTGAGATATTTAAGTTTTCCATTTTTCTTATTAGATACTTAGTGCATCTTTTTTTGTATTTTTGTAGAAATTTACCCTTGACATCTGGGATGTTTACATACTGGTACCATCTTGTAATCATGAGAATAGTAGCAGCAAGAGTGGAAGGATCTAGATCTTGGATACTATGACTGGATCATTGAATAAAGAAAACTTAGATGGTCCTGCTTCAATACTTATTTTATCAGAAATAGTGAATTAACTAATTTTTAAACACTTTTATTAGAATTATTTTATTTATTTATTTATTTTATTAAATTTGTTATAGAAATATGAGCTCACCAGAGAACTACAGAGAGAGGGAGAGGGAAAGTGAGAAGGCAAGCTTTTAAGTCCGGGACTTGAATTGTAGTTGGCCGTACGCAAGTCCAGCAATTTACCCACCACATCACCTACTGGCCCAGATTATCTTATTCTTAAGACACTAAAATCTCTTATGCTTGTGTATCTTCATACTTTTTTTTTTTTTAACATTTAAAATCTGTTGTTTCTGGGGACCAGCAGTTGGCATAATGGCTATGTCACTGGACTCCCATGTAGTCGACCACAGTTTGAGTTGTAGACCCAGTGGCTTAAACTCACACCGGGCGTGTGTGTGCGTGCCCAAGATCCTGAGAGGAAACTGGAGGTATTGTGACGTGGACATCACCTCGGGAGGTGATTTCTTGCTTTCTGTCTCTCTGTCTTTCTTGTGAGTGCACGCGCCCTATAGTGAAAACATCTCAAAAAATTTTTTTAAAATCTTTTGCTTCTGTAGTTATTTTTCTTTCCTTTTTTTTTTTTTTTTTTGAGAAATTTTTGCTATAGGATACATGCTTTTGCCAGAGAGAGACAGATGGAGAGAGAGAATGTGAGAAATCACCCATTGGAGGGATAGCCACATTGTAATCCCTTCTCCTCTATTCTCCTTTCAGAATTTTGGGCATGCACACACAGGTGCCTGGCTTGACCTTCAAGCTATTGGGTTTGGGACTCAAACTGCAGCCAACCATGTGGATGTCCACTGACATGTGGATGTCCACCACCTACTGGCCCCATTGTCTTTCATTTTTTGCATTATGTCCTGATTTTGATCACTATTTTTTTTCTTTTTTTGGAGAGGTTTTTGCTATAGGGTGTGTGTGCTCGCCAAAAAGACAGAGACAGACATAGAGACAGAAAGCGAGAAATCACCCCTCAGGGGAGATGACCACACAGCAATCCCTTCTCCTCCATTCTCCTCTTGGGATCTTGGGGGCACATGGAAATGCACCCAGCATGAGTTTAGGCCACTGGGTCCAGGACTCAAACTGCGATCAACTACACGGGACTCCAGCAACATAGCCATTACACTAAATGTTGGTCCCCTGATTTTGATCACTTTTAACAGTGGCCTCTCTTACTGATATTTCCAAAGAATACTCTTTTGACTTTTTTCAGTTATCTTTTTTATAAATTTATACCCTTATTTTAAATATTTCTTTCTTATTTTCCTTGGGCTTATTTCATTTTTTCTCTAAATTTTGAGTTAAATGCTTAACTTGTTTTCCTTTTAAGTTTTTATTTCCCAGTAAATTTATTTAAATCTACAAATTTCCTACTAGGTACTGACTTATCTGTGTCTCACAAATTTTAACAAGTAAAAGCAATTTTAATTAGCCATGCTTTGTAATTTTCCTAAAGATTTTTAAACTCAGAGTATTTCATATTATGTTAGTGTCTAGACACATGAGAGACTTTTCTAAACTCTTTAAAAGTTATTTTCTAATTGTCTTATATTGTAATCCTGTAATTCAAGCCATTTCCCCACCAATGTGCATGCGCTCGCTCTTACACACACACACACATTTATGTTCAGAGCAGTTTATGACATACTTTATCTTCCCAGAGAGATTGGGAATACAGATTGAATTACACTGTCTAAAGAATCACTATGCTTATAGTAGCTGCTCAATAAATATGTATTAAGTTAATAATTAATGTGAGAGATTAGAGGTTAATATGAATATACCTGTATAAAGTTACCATAATTATATTAATTTCCAAGAAGAAGAAAATCAGTAGGATCACTTTAGTCACACCTCATAAAGGTCATATCCATCTAACGAGTGACTCATTAGTTATTGAGAAGATAGTCCAGTCACAGTGGCACAGATAATAGGGTGCCACCCTGCAATACTAGAGTCACATAGAAGACCATGGTTCAGATCTTAGGTCTACCTGAAACGTACCTGGCATGTGGTGCATGTGCCCACGATCCTGGTCAGGTAGGAGGCTGTGAGGAAGGAGGAGAGGGATTGTGGCACAGTAAAACCCTGTCAAGGTTGTCCATTTCTCTCCATAGGATTTACGAGATGCTGCAGTTCAACAACCTTTGCTTGCCTAGTACATAGTGGGAATTAAATAATTATTTCAATTACTCATTGAAAGAATGACAAAGAAGCCAAGAAATAAGGGTTGTTGTTCAGCAATAAGTCAGTCACTTCAGCAGATGCTCCTTGAGCCCCACCCACATTCCCTAGGTCATTGGTGTTTCTACCCATACTGGCCCTACCTACTGCCCAGTCTCATTGCCTGAGGACTTTCTCTGGTCAGTGGAGTTCAGTTTGCCCATGTACGGGGCAGGCAGGAAATTCCAGGGCATTATTCTACCCAAGTTTGGAGCAGTTCTTAAGTAATGATTGGTAAAAATTGTGGATAAACACTTCAGCTCCTTTATCCTTCAGGTGGTTTAACTGTAAGATGTGGGTTCTATGCTGTCTCTAAGAGTTCCCCCATGAAGTTGCCTAGAGTGATAACTAGCTTGACTATATATCCTGTATTGTTACCTTTTGCATGTTAGTCTTACTTCCCCAAATAAATTATATGATCTCAGATCCTAATGTCAAGAGTCTGATTTGCAGGGAATAAAAATTTAGTCAGCAAATATATTCTGGGATGCAATTATATGCAAGGGTCATAGGTGTCTCTAGAAGTGTAGGAAAGATTTAAAAGGAAAATTAGGAGAGAAATAAACTTTCCCAACCTAAATGGTGTCCACTTTTTCATCACTGCTAACCTACTAACCATTTATTACCAAATCTGTACTTCGTTGGAACCCTTAATTTCCTCTTGAATCACTTTTCATGTTCTAACTCTTGGAAGGTAGACTCTTTTATGTCTTCACATTCCAACTCTGCTGGCACAGTGTTGTTCATGCAGTTAACACTCAAAAGACACTAGTTGAATAAATGAAGGGGAGGAAGACAAGAGAAGGATCTGATCTCAGAAACAACTTTGGCTATAAGAAACTTCTCCTAAATGAGACACTCAAGTGAGGTCCATGAAAATTGACTGAACATGGGAACCAGCAGTTAGTATAATGGCTATGTCGCTGGACTCCCATGTAGTCGACCGTGGTTCAAGTCCCGTACCCAGTGGCTTAAAACTCACGCCAGGAGCGTGTGCGTGCGTGCCCAAGATTCCGAGAGGAGAATGAAGGAGAAGGGATTGCGGCGTGACCATCCCCCCTGGGGGGTGATTTCTCGCTTTCTGTCTCTATGTCTCTCTCTGTCTGTCTGGCGAGCGCACGTGCCCTATAGTGAAAACCTCTCAAAAAAAATTGATTGAACATTATTTTTATTTTTATACGCTCTTAGATAAATGAGCATTAGGTTCACTGAGAAGTTATTATCACTCCATACCCCATAAAAGGATTGTTGCTAGTGAGTAAAAACATTGTAGAGCATTTCAAATCTGTACGACTCCAGTTGCAAAATAGTTTCTGCAATGATATTGGATGCCCTCTGATCATTCATTCTTCATTCGCCCTGTATTGAACCGTGAAAATGACTTAATCTCTTCCTTGGGAGTTTATAGGCCAGTGGGAGAAGATAAGAAGTAAAAAATTATACAAATAGGTGTTTATTTGAAATCTGAATAAGCATCATGAAAGTCTGTAACAAAGGAATTTTACCTAGCCTGGAGGCAAGTCGAAGAGTGGGGAAAGGCATCTTGGAAGAAGAGATAATTAAGCTGAAATAAGCTGCACAAATTTTATGATTCTTGAGCTACCTAGTATATTTTCCTCTTATAGAATAAGCACTGAATCTTGAACTGCAACACAGACAAGTGGGGAGAATATTCAGTTGTCCTTTGAGATGACTGGCTGAGGTGAGGACCCCTGGAGGACCTGGCTGTGATACTGTGCTCCCTTCCCAAGGTGCCACGATGCTAGAGACACAACAGATGCTGTTAGTACACATTCCTTACTTAACCTGTCAGATAGCACTCGGCAATTAAATCTGACTCCAGACGTTTGGCTTCTGAGAACATAAATGGAAGAAAATAGCATACTAAGTGTAATTTATCCAACCCTAAAATTAGTGGAATTTGTCCTTAAAAAGGAATGCTGATATTTGAACCTAAACCAACTAGCACTTCATAAATTGCCTTGCTCCTAAGCAAAACACACATGTGTCGATGCTATCTAATAAATTAAATGACAGCCTTTTTAGTACATGGAGTCACTATTTTGGCTAAAGAGCAACATCCAGCATTAATTGTATGTCTCCAAGATTTGACTGATATGTCCTCTTTCCTTTTTATCATTCAGTGTGTACACATCATCCACAAGATATCAGTCACATTTTAAAAGATGAGAGATGGTAAAGATTGGGAAATTTTGTGGAGACAGCACTGGCAGATTTAAAAAAGCGTCATTTAATTTGGGTCTTAAGGATATGAACCAGCTATTTAAATATCTTATAAATGCTAAATTGGTATGCAGATAGAATTCTCTCAACCAAAACAAACACCCCGAGTCTAAGAGAAGCATAGAAAGAAGAGTTTATGTGGAACAGCTCTGTGGTCAGAGAATCTGACACTGTCATTTCCTAGCTAGGCGGGCATAAGCCACTCAATATCTCTGGGCCTCCTTTCATGGGTAAAATGTATCTACCTTCTATGAATATGTGAGGATTAGATGAGTTACTAGATGTTAAGCACTTACAAAAATCTATGGGCTATCAAAGTACTCAATAAACTTGAGATTATTATTCATATAATGAAGGTAGTCATTTTTCCCCCTTTACTTCACTATAATGACTTCATAGACTTTAATTTTAAGGGCTAGAAAAGTACCTGAGAAAGAAGACAAGTACCTAGAACCTTCATAGTGGCTTTCCTAGATTCTACTTATTTGATGATCACTCAATACAAATATATTTTTATAACTCCCAACCTATAATTCTTCCCCTAGCTTCAGAGTTGTAAACCTAATTGCTATTGAATACCTCCAGTCATCTCAAATTCAGTGGGTCCAAAGTTGAACTCATGGTTATACCTGCAGACTTGGTGTTTTTCCCCTCAGTGCTTAATCTCAGCTAGAAGGTAAGGACCAGAGTCAATTCAGTTGACTAACTGGTCAGGCTAGTACCTATTTTCTCATAAACCTGCTATAAATTAGAAAAGGTAACTTTACAAAATAGAGATGAGCTAGTCTTCAGTCAAAGATAAATGAAAAGCCACACTTCCCTTGTAAAATATTCAACAAGTCAGTTCCACGGATTCCCTACATTAAATTATGATGTTACTAGCCACTGAAGCCAGGAACCTGGGAGTTATTTTAGACTTCTCTTTTCTTCATTATCTCATTACTCTCAGTTTAGTTTTCATAACAAATCACTTTGGTTGGGAGTTTTGAATCTCTAAGTAAAACATTAAATCCATGCTGGGTTTCTCCCAACTACAGTTGTTCTTTACTTTTCACCTGGAATATTTCAACAGCCCATCCTCTGACTTCTGGTGTTGGTTCAAGTTCTTCCCTCACACAGTGACCTAATGACTTAGCTGGAACATAAATTTGGTCACTTTTCTGTCAGCTGGTTTCTATTGCTCCCCGTGGCCTGTCCTGTAAGAGAAAGGCCCTATCTGACCCGGGCCTCACCATCCCAGCTTCCTTACGGACTCTTTCATCATCACACCTTTTGTCTTGAGAAAACTATTTTTCGTATCTTACCTTTTCAGGTCATAGCATTTGGTGAATTTGAAGTTTTGCTTATGCATGTAACAATTTTCTCTCCATACCTCCTACTCTTCCTGAAAAGGTGGTATCAGACTGCCTCTCTCCAAGAAGCCCTTCCCAGATCATTCAGGGTTATTCAGGGATAGCTGAGAACTGCCTGGGCTCCTCCCATGGATCCCAAGACTCACCTCAGCCAATTAGTTACTGCACTGCATTGATAAGGCATGCCCCCTCCTGCACTAGGTGGTAAATATCTCAAGGTCAGGGCTTTTCTGTTTTGTATCCTTACCATTATACTTGAATCATCTGCAATAAATACTCAGGTAATGAGGCTGAGCAATATGTGCAAGCAGAAGTGAACCCCAGGTTCTCAACACTGACTGCATATAGGAAATATCTAGGGATCTTTTAAACATACAGATGTCAACAGCTCATTTCAAAAGTCCATTGAAATTGAAAGGTCTGGGAGGAACCTCTGGGTCTTTAAACATTTAAAACTCTTCTGGTGATAATCATATGCCCCTGAGGCTGGGAACCAATTGTTCAGAGAATCACACTGCACAAGGATTTAGTGATTGGTGTTCTAGAGGGTGGAAGTGTTGGTGCTTACTGTGCCTTTCATTAATGAATTCTACAAAATAGTTGCTGGTATTAGGCTTTCTATTGGTTAATTATTCTAAAATATTCCCCCCCACATTACAATGTTTGATTGATTTGCACTTAGATAACTTAGCTGATCAGCCAAGCACCAGACTGATCATCCCATAACCTTAAAGTTCTTCAAAGAGTGTCCACAACAAATGTACATATACATTTGTTTAAAATACTGTAAGAAAATAATGATGGGGGAGGGGGAAATGTGTTTTAGGTACCTCATACATTCATATCATGACATTAGGGAAAGTGTAAATACTTCCTGGCTCTCTTTAAATGCCACTTTTGTAATATTCGAACCTATTCTTGTCTCTGTGGTGAATATAATGATGGGTAATGGGTTCGGTTTTTAATAACTAGGTCTAGAGTAACAGAAAGGCAGTGCCAAATCTGATTCTAGATGTTTTTATAATTAATGAGTTTGTTATAAAACCTCCATGGAATGAGAGAGGCCAGCTCCTCTATGAAATAAGAAAGGCTAGTTGGAGATTATTATTATAAATATGACTAGTGTTTCTGAGAGAACTCAGTGACTCTAGTTTATAATTTTACAATTAAAAATGCTTTCTAAGAAAGAATAATTTTTAAAAAATCAATATAAAAACAGTTAAAGCAGGGAAGAAATTATTTTAATGATCAACCCGATGTTAGCAGAAAAATACCCTCGAGTCTTACAATCTCAAAACTAATATTCAAACTCTCAATCTGTTTGATTAAAAAAAGTTTAATGAGCTATAAAATAAATACACTTCCATTAAATATTAAATAAATTATTTACAACTTGAAAAAATACTTTTTCTCTCCATGCATTTTTTTTATGTACAGAAATAAGACTTAACATAAAAAGTAACAATTGAAAGTTCAAAACCTTGGGAACCAGCAGTTAGCATAATGGCTATGTCGCTGGACTCCCACGTAGTCGACCACAGTTCGCATCCCGGACCTGGTGGCTTAAAACTCATGCCAGGTGCGTGTGTGTGCGTGCCCAAGATCCCGAGAGGAGAATGGAGGAGAAGGGATTGTGGCGTGACCATCCCCCCTGGGGGGTGATTTCTCGCTTTCTGTCTCTATGTCTCTCTCTGTCTGTCTGGCGAGCGCACGTGCACTATAGTGAAAAACCTCTCCAAAAAAAAAAAAAAAAAAAAAAAGTTCGAAACCATCCGCATAAAAAGGTCCATATTTCTTAGGAT
>NW_006159548.1:4115297-4145023 GCF_000334495.1 Tupaia belangeri chinensis | reverse complement strand
ACTCATGCCAGGTGCGTGTGTGTGCGTGCCCAAGATCCCGAGAGGAGAATGGAGGAGAAGGGATTGTGGCGTGACCATCCCCCCTGGGGGGTGATTTCTCGCTTTCTGTCTCTATGTCTCTCTCTGTCTGTCTGGCGAGCGCACGTGCACTATAGTGAAAAACCTCTCCAAAAAAAAAAAAAAAAAAAAGAAAGTTCGAAACCATCAGAATAAAAAGGTCCATCTTCCTTAGGATCCATTGAAAGGAGGACCGAGTCCTCATTTCTGGTTGTGCCTTGGCAGTGACTCAGATCTGATATCCTGTTAGAAAATAAAAGATAGTGTTAGAAATAAGCTCAATTCCAACAGTACTTCAGGAACATTTCAAAGAATAATCAGGAATTAATTTTTTCTAGAATGTCAGGGTTGTTTTTGTTTTTTCCCAGAATCTTATGAGAAGTGCTAAAATCTTTTCAGAGAACAAACTATCTCTTTGGCTTGAATCTCTCTCACACACATCCTTTGGTTATATGCCTAGAAGTGTAGAAGACTGCAGATGCTCAGACCTGTTGCCTCAACTACTGGTTAGTAAAAAGCAACCACAGTTGTGAGAAATCATTTTCCTAACCAAATCTATGCAGTGGACATAATTAAAAACAAAGATTAAGTGTCTCTGTGTATTTATGATATACAGTTAATTTAGGATAATTAGTACCAAGGACATAATAATAGTAGCTACCAGTTAATAGGGAGCCACTATGTGCCAACACAGCATATTCCTTTTCCCAAAATCATTCTGGAACTTCTGTTGAGAAATCTCAATGGCACAATAACCAAAAGTCCAACCTTACTCATGTTGATGGTCTCAGCTGTAATACATTAAGTCTATACATCTATCAATTTTAATGCAATAAGTACTGAATACAGGATTGCTGTGGAGTTCTTGAGCTAATTCTGTAGTAGGCTCAGATCATGACTTCAGTACTTAACCAATACAAAATGCAGTGGTTCCCTGAATATCAGAACTTTTATGAGTGTTCATGAAAAACAGGAATTCTGATTCAGTAGAATCAGAATTGGGTTGGGTTTAGGAATATGTATATTTAACAAGTATCTCAAGGAACTTTTAAATCCACTAAATTTAGGAACTCGACATAAGGCTGTGACAGGATCTTTTCTGAATGTTTGCAGAAATGAAGTGTTTCCTCAATCACCTTGCCTCCCTCTTTCTCTGGGAATTTTCTTCCTCATCTCTTCTCTTTCATTATCAATGAAACATCCACCTTCACACCTTCTTACCTTCTACTTACAACATACTCCTCTCTCCCTCTTTACAGAAAATAAAAATATATAGACGTATATTTTTGAACAAGCTATCTCTCAAACCTATATACCCTCTTAAAATTTCCTTTTTAAAAAAGAGTATTTCTCACGCCAGCACCCTAAATGTCACTCTACATCGTTACATTCAACCTATCATCATCACCTATTTCCCCTAACACTCAACTGAAATAGGCCAAGTTCCACAAATTTCTAAAATGATCTACTCCATCTCACAGTGTCATCCTTTCATTTCCTGTGTAATTGCTTGTCCCAATTCCATCAATCCTCTAAGGACTACTTCCAAAGCCACCTTGGGTACACATCCTTTTCTACTCCCTAGATCTATTCCACTGGATTCCTTTCACCTTTCATCAGAAATACCTTATACTTCATTGATTTCTCTCTTCTGTCATTTATTTTACTTCTTTTAGTATTTTGGCTTCTTACAGTTGCTTCTTTTCCTTATCTGCTAACTATTAAGTTTTTTGAAAACAGGGTCAGAATCTCTAATAGGTTTCTCTGTAATACTGGTTAAGCATACAGTTCATTCTTAGTATTGAACTCATATTCCAAGAATAAACACCTTAATATAGCCATCATTCACTGTACAGCCCTAACTAAGAACTCATTTCTCATTTTTCTTCAGATAACAGTGTTATATTTTTGGAAATTATAAGATAATTTAAAGACATATTTTAAAACCCAAACCTTTAGTATTATCTTCAGTTATACTATGACATGTGTGTTTCCATTTTCTTGTCGAAGTTTCTTTTGTTCTTCTACTTCTCCTTCATACTCCCTGAAGTACCGTTTTCGAAGCCTTGGGAGAAGAAGACAATCTACTGTGAACAAAGTTCTATTTATCTATACTTGGGGCTTTTATAAGTACGTGGAGTTCCTTTTTGTAAGTTCTTATGGACCATTAAGGATTGTATTTAACACTAAATAAAATCTAAACTCAGCTTTACCAATGTACTTTTTTGATGGGGTATTAATGTTCACTTTATATAAACACACTTCTAGGGGACTGAGAGTTACATGAATGTGCCTTGAAAAGCAAACTTTTAGAAAGCAGAGAACACCTCAATATGTCTTTATTTATTTATTTTTGCAGAACTTAGACTAGCTGTCATGCACAACTGGAGGAGACATGATGGAACAGTTTTATCATAGAAGGACTTGATGCTTGCCCAAACTAATTTAAATAATTAGAATTTTAAAAACAGGATTATAAAACAAGTTGAACTTTGTTTATTTCTACATAGAAACATTTCCATCTAGTTTAATATATTGCTATCCTTTAAAAAACCCAATGGTTAAAAAATTTCTTGGCGTCATACAAGCAATGCTATTTTTCATAGGTCTTTACTTCATCTACTGCATATTATCATTTAAAATTAAAATAATTTGGTTTTTGTTATAATATTTGGGAAGAAAATTCTCACCTCAAGAAACAAAATAAAACTCAGCAACTGTGGCTTAGGTTTAGTGTTCGTTACATGATTCAAATACAAAGAAAGTATGGGAGAAAAGTCACTGCTTAATTTTAAAGTGCTAACATGACAAAGTCTTTCCATAATTTTCTAAAGAATTATTAACTATTTCACCTTGATAAATTACAAGGAATTATTGTAACTTATCTTCCTTCACTAGCATTTTTTACTCCTATCCTGTGTCAAGTAATAATGGTTTTTCAGAGGGTATCTTTTCTAAATATATTTGCATATCTGGCTTGAGTTACTAGAAGACCCGAATAAATTCTAGAGCATGCTGAACAAATGTAAACTACACACAAAATTTTATGTGCATGATACTTTGTCTTAACGTGCCATTGTATCAGTAATTGATCTAACAACTAATAGGAAACAATGGCAGATGCTCACCCCTTGTTTCCTGAATAGCAGCAGTGGTAGACCATGTACACAATCCAGTTGTTACAACAATTTACTAAGACCTAAAATTAGAATAATTACTCCATTGCTTTTCCCAAGCTCCAGTTGCACATGAGTCATCATGGAGCTATTCATGCCTCCCCCCGGACTTCCCTTGTTCAGTGACTTCTGTTTGACCAAGTGCCTACCACCTGGGACAGGCCAGTTCTAACTTTCATTGGTCTTAAAGTGATTTGTTATTACAAGTACAGAGAAGATACTGATCACCTCACCGGAGCAGAATAGTAATTGAATTGTCCCTGCTCCCTACTCTGCACCACGTGGATGCATTTTTTGTTTTGTTTTGTTTGTCAGTCATTGGGTTCTCATAGTATTATATATGACAACCACAAAACAGACATAACCTTTAAGTAGATATATATCATGTCATGACATTCTTAACTCATACTTTTGCTGTCCAAAATGAATAAAAGTTTTATCTTTTGTTGGCTACGGTTTGAACTTATTCATGATTTTTAGTAGGGAAGCAGTCTGTCTGATACTATGAACCTTAATTTGCTTTTGGGAGGCTAGCCGAAGTGTAAGATTTTCACAGAAGACACCAACACTTTCTGAAATTCAGAACTAACCATGAGTAGAGCACAAATAAAACCAGTAGGCTTGAAGTTAAAAAAAAAATGTAGATCTACTTAAAAAAGGACTTTACATGCTAAGTTTTAACAATGGCAAACTAATAGCAATTTTGACCCTATTGTGATCTTCATCCATGAAGTGTACAGATATGAACCAAAGAGCATATATAAACCAATAGAGTAATTTCCCTAAAAGATGATAGTAGAGGATAATAGAAATATGAAAAAAATAACCTGCCATTAATTGACTAGGATTTTTTAAAAGTTGTACCATACTTACTGGACTGTAAGAACAATGGCAATAGCTGTGACGCTCACGACAAAGATAAAGGCAGAGATGGTGACTAAAGCAATTCTTGATAAATCACTGTCCACCATGCTGTGAGTCTCCATGATCTTTTCACCACATCGTTCACCAGAGTAATGGTGATGACAACTGCAAACAATCCACATTTTAAAATGATAATCACTAAAGCATTCTGTATATTTTAAGCTTACTTGCTAGGTCATAAACAGTCATCTAATTTCAACATTAAAGAGAAGTTATGCTATACTTGTATTTCAAAATCGGAAGGCATAGAATGCATTCTAGCTACAGATCTATTAGAGTAAAGACAAGTTGAGATTAGTTTGGGTGTGATATTCCCAGAAGACACACCTTATCATTCTTTGTGCTCCTTTTATGACCAACTGATGAGTTCAGTGACTTGTTATGTAGTGAATACATTCCACTATCATTTCGCGTGTTAGCGGCTTTTGGAGATAGGAAGGGGAGGTGTGGAAAGGCAATTAAAACATAAACAATTATGTAAAGAATACCTTTAGGTTCTTTAATAGAAAAAGGGCTTATAAAAAACCTCTCAAAAAAAAAATACCTTACAAAATTATAAAATGATGGTTTATACAAGGGATCAGCAAACTCCAGGCCACACGTCAAATCTGACCATTTTCCAGGTTTGTTACAGCCTACCAGCTAACAATGATTTCCATCTTTTAAAACTCTTCCCTTTTTTTCTTTTTTAATTTTATAATTCCAGAGGGCTTGTGCATCCATCAGAGGCAGAAAGATAAACAGGAAAAGGGAGACAGAGAAAGCAACCCCCAAATGTGGTGCAGTCATGCCATTATCCCTCCTCCTCCATTACTTCATCTTTTGGGGATTAGGGAACAGGATTGTGGGCACACAGACACACTCAGTGTGTTTTTCAAGCTGCTGGAGACAGAATTCAAATCATAGTTGGCCTTGTGGGATCCAGTTCCTTTAGCTATTAGACTACTAGGTCTGTCCTAAATTATTACATTTTCATTGGTTATATAAGAACATTCATAATCTTGACCCATTATGCCTCCAAGATTTACTATCTGGTCCTTTAACAAGAAGTTTACTGTCCCTTGGTTTATATGTTGGAAAAATAAATTGTCGTTTGCAGCTAACAGTTTCATACATAGTGTTAGAAATCTTAATTCTAGGGACCAGCAGTTGGCGTAATGGGTATGTCACTGGACTCCCATGTAGTCGACCGCAGTTTGAGTCCTGGAGCTGGTGGCTTAAACTCATGCTGGGCACGTGTGCGTGCATGCCCAAGATCCTGAGAGGAGAATGGAGGAGAAGGGATTGTAGGGTGGCCATCCCCCCTGAGGGGTGATTTCTCACTTTCTGTCTCTCTGCATGCTGGGCACGTGTGCGTGCATGCCCAAGATCCTGAGAGGAGAATGGAGGAGAAGGGATTGTAGTGTGGCCATCCCCCCTGAGGGGTGATTTCTCACTTTCTGTCTCTCTGTCTCTCTCCGTCTTTCTGTCGAGTGCACACACTCTATAGCAAAAGTCACTCAAAAAAAAAGAGAAGAAAAGAAGAAAAAAAGAATCTGAATTCTATATAATTTAAGAAAACTTACTTGCATGATACTGATTTCACGTTCTCTAAATATTTGCATTCTCCATGAATGCAAAAATTTTGGAATTCTGCATCACACGGATTTTTCTTCTTTCTGTTTCTTCTAGGTTTTCCACTTTTGCCTTCCTTTTTCTTTCTTTTGGTTTTATCTGAAGTCTTTTTACTCTCTGTCTTGTTTTTCTTGGGTTTGACTACCTGTTCAACTACAAAACCAAAATAAGATTTAGTGATAACAATCTTTCTTAGTCTTAAATACCATTTTGGAGCCACAAGAGAAAGATGTCAGAGCAATGAGAGTTCATGAAGGTAATGGCCACGTTTGTCTCATTGTTTAATATAATAAATATAAACAAGTGGGCAAAGAGAATATCTGTGTTACATGGCACTTAAAAATCTAAATCTTACTTATTTTATTAGCATAAACATATTTCAAATTGGTTTGCATCATTATCATTAGTAGGAGTTATGTGTCTAAGAAAATTCATTCAATATTTTAAACATTTCTTGAATTTCTGATACATACCAAGTTCTTGGCAATGAGTATTAATTAAATCCAAACCAGATTTGTATCTATTGCTACCTACATGATGTATTGGGTTGTCAGGAAAGTCATGACATATTTTCTCATAGAAAAATATATTATGACTTTCCCCATGACCTAATAGATAAAACTGAAGTTCAGTAAAAACAAGTAATCTTCCCTAAAACAAGCAGCTACTAAATAAAATGTCAAACCTGTTATTTACCTACTTGGAAAAAGTCAATGTCATTAATTAAAATGAGATTAGGCATATACAGGAGTTTTCCAAAAGTTCATGGAAAATGCATACTACCAAAAAAAATCTATGCATGGCTAACTGTGTGGTTCAAGTCTCAGGCCAGGTAGCTTAGGTGAATGTGTGTGTGTGCCCAAAATCCCAAGAGGAGAATGGAGGAGAAGGAATTGTGGTGTGACTATACCCTGCTATGAGAGAGTTCTCATTTTCTTTCACTCTCTCTCTGGTGAGCATCTGCACCTTATAGGAAAAAAAAATGCATGGATTTCAAAAATTGTTTGCATCATGAGAAACTTTCACTTTAATTCCATTTTTTTTCACAAACTTTTTTGAAGTCTCTTGTTTTTAATGATTTTATTTACTGGCCTTGCTTTCACTATCATAGTTGAGAAATAGTGGATACTACTTGAAAGAAAAAACTGAGAATCACATGTGAGAGTCAACCAATTTTCTCAATTCCCACATTACAAAAATTATAATTAAATCAATACTTTCCAGGGTGCCAATTTCTGTGGTCAATCTATCTGAAAACAGAATTCCAGAATATACTTGAGATTTATCTTAACTCATCAGATCCACAAGAGGAGAATGGAGGAGAAGGAATTGTGGTGTGACTATACCCTGCTATGAGAGAGTTCTCATTTTCTTTCACTCTCTCTCTGGTGAGCATCTGCACCTTATAGGAAAAAAAAATGCATGGATTTCAAAAATTGTTTGCATCATGAGAAACTTTCACTTTAATTCCATTTTTTTTCACAAACTTTTTTGAAGTCTCTTGTTTTTAATGATTTTATTTACTGGCCTTGCTTTCACTATCATAGTTGAGAAATAGTGGATACTACTTGAAAGAAAAAACTGAGAATCACATGTGAGAGTCAACCAATTTTCTCAATTCCCACATTACAAAAATTATAATTAAATCAATACTTTCCAGGGTGCCAATTTCTGTGGTCAATCTATCTGAAAACAGAATTCCAGAATATACTTGAGATTTATCTTAACTCATCAGATCCACAGAAATTTTTGTTCAGTCTTATAGTTACACAAAGTGTGGTTTACCCACATGCTAAAGATAGGAAGGGGGCTTCCATGTTGGCACTAAGTGTTTGTTACCTTCAATTTTGACCAGAGTGACAGACAGAGAGAAAGGGAGAGAAAGAAAGCAAGCCAACAGGTCCAAGACTTGAACCATGATTGGCCATGTGGGAGTCTAGTGCCTTAACCACCATGCCACCTGCCAGCCCTGGCACTGTGCATTTTTTAAACTAATTCCTGAACAAGTTTATCTGAGCAAGTATTTAGCAAGCAGAGCTGAATGAAAAGAGAAAATACCAGTAGTCATAGCTGTCATTCAGTGCCCTTTAAACAGAAAATATTAGAAACACAGTGAAGGATAACATAGGCTATCAAAGATAGATTAAAGAAATGACAAATAAATATACATATTTTTGCAGGCTGTTAGAATAAGATTGGTGGACCAGCAGGTGATGTGAAGGTTAAGGCACTGGATCTCATATGTCTGACTGCAGAGTTTGAGTCTCAGACCCAGTGGCTCGAAAATCATGCTGTGTGTATGTGTGTGTGTGTGTGTGTGTGTATGTCCCAAATCCTGAGAGAGTGAGGGAGAAGAGTTTGTGGCATGGCCATCTCCCCAGGGAGCAACTTCTCACTTTCCCTCTCTCTCTCTGTCTCTCTCCAGTGAGCACATATGCTCTATAGCAAAAACTAAAAAAAAAGAAAAAGAAAAGAAAAAAACATTGGTCAAAGTCAAATTAGGAGCAATGTTTAATAGATTGTTATATGACTTTTCTATTGAAACTTTCCTCTGATAATAAAAAAGCACAGGTTAGAATAAGCTCTCTAAGAAAATCATTTTAAATGAATATGACTGCCCTTTATCAGGGAAATTACACATTATAGACAGAGACAAATAACGGGCACTTTGTTGAAGTGTCACAATAGACACAAACCTTGTGGATATTTAATTGCCTTTCAAAGAAACTCAATCAACGTTTTCACTCTATTTCACAATGCACTGCAATTTGGGGCACTAGCCATTTGCACCACTAACAATTTCCCCAGTCTTATGAAATGTTAATTACCTGAAACATCTTCAAGATAGCAGTTTCTAGACACCTTGATGGTCTAACCTTGCTCTTCCAAAGATAAGAATTATAAATGGGCCCCTCTCTCATCTCACATTAAAGCACAAGTTTGGAAGCAAAGGAGTGAAATGGAGTGTTCACTAAAGCTTTTCTCACCTGGCACTGACCCCAGTCACTGTCCTTCTGATACTGCTTGCTCTCCCTTCACCAGCTCTGGGAGCCAGGTAGAAGGGGAGGAGTCAGAGAAACAGACCAGGAAAAAAGAAAAAGGCCTTGAAGAGCCCTGAAACTATCTTTCCCCATCTCTATACCAGATGCTCCTAGGATATTTAGATCTAAATTACTGATCACCTCCTCATTCCTCAAATTGTAAAGTAATCCAAGAGAAATGAACAATATTTATCTCTTCTGTTGATCTCTCATCTCAAGCAGGGTCTCTTTAATAGATCAGACAATGGCAAAAGTGAAAGAAATCATTGGATGTCTATTACTTAAATAAGACAGTTCAATCTTAATTTTAGCAATATCAAATTCATGCGTATTTGTCCTCTTTCATATCTCCAGAAGGCATTCTTCTTATTATTATTATCAGTTTCTCCACACTTAGGAGTTAAAGACTAAAGTCCAATTTCTGCTGCCCCATTACTTTCTTCTGCTGCCTTATTTAGGATGAATGCAGAGTTTGAGGGAGGATGATGTGAGAGGGAAACAAAAGCTCAGATACAAAGTAGGTAGAATAGCGAAGTCCACCTCTGCCTCTCAGATGGGTGTCATGTGGTCTCATGAGAAAGAACACAGGATCTGGAATTGTGTTCAAATAAACCAAAGTCTAATTCTAGCTCATCTGCCCGCTACCTGTCCAATGGTGGGCAAAACCACTCACCTTTCCAAGCTTATTTTCACATCTAAAAATTGAGAACAATTCCCACCTAATAAAGTCATTGTGAAGATTAGATTTAAGAGACATAAGATATTCATTGGCACTCTGGGCAGACAGGATGCACCCACAGAGAGTTCTCGCTATCTCTGTTAACCTAGGGGGTATGCAATAGGCATACACATAGGAAAGGCCCTTGAAAATCTGGGGTGTGGTTTTTCTGCTGGAGCAGTTTTGCCCATATAAACCCACATCTCAGAGGCTACATTTTTGCTTTATCCTCTACTCACCTCTGACTGAATCATCTACGATGTAGCCAGGTATTTGTGGTTCGTTGTCATACTCTTCCGAATAGTCATAGTCAGGCCCTGAGGACAGTTCGCTACCAGGAGGCACTTCACTCCCAGGGGAAATCGTGCTTCCTGATGACATCTCACTTCTTGAGGTGACCTCAAAGGCACGGTGGTCTCCAGAAAATGATTCCCCTTTCCCAGAGGAGGTGTCATTGAGGTCCAGTCCAGCAGTACAATGACCTGCAGGGGAAAGAAGAGAAGAAAAAGTAAAGCAGGGTGCCTTTCTCACCCGTCAGCTGCGTTAGGTAGAAATGTTTATCTTTTGATATCAAAAGCAGCTATTGCACATGTGCTATTGTTTCGTGATTGAGTCACTGAGGAAAGCAATTTCGCATCTTGCCAGCAGGCGAGCTCAGCTGTTCCAATGACAGAGTTCCTTTTATCAAGGCTTTCTAGATCACTTGTGTTAATTTCCAGATGAAAGGGGAAAAAAATCCTACCAAAGGCAAATGAATCTAATACAATCGCTTTACAGGTCATATCTAAATATCCTCATCACCTCACCTTCCAAATGCATTTGTGTTTGCTACCATGCGAACCTGTCCCATTGTAGTAAGGTCTAGATATAAATACTGGGTAAAGTTTTCCTGGGTAAAAAAGTTTGGGGCCCAGACTTTCAAGTCCCTGCTTCGGGTTTTAGGTCTCAGTAAGACAGCATCAGCGTGATCCTTTTAACCTCTCCTTGGAAAACTGTCCCTTTTGGAAAGTAAAAATAAAATGACTAGGCAGAAAAGATGGTGAACTTAGGCAGGAGGCAGAAATCCCTCCTGGGTGCAAGAATGAATTACTTTAAGAATTGCGGACATCACTTCCCTGGACCTCTGTTTCTGTATCCGTAAGACTCAAGGTTAAGGATCAAACGCTCGCTAAGGTCTCCAGCTGAACTAAAGCCAAAGCGCAGGGAGTCGCTCCGGCACCCTGCTCTGTCTGGGACGTCTGAGACACCTGTCCGCTTCTCCCTTCTAGGGAGTGACCTTAGGGAGGGAGCCAACGCGATCTCCTCCCGCGGGACGGGGTTGGGGATGCCAAAGGACGTGGTGGGAAAACTGCAGCAGAATTTCAAGAGGCCACAGGTTTTATCCGCCATCGCGGGAGACGCGCTGGACGGTTCAGAGCCGGCAGATGCTCACCTGAGCCAAGGATCAGGAGCGACAGCAGCACGGGCGCGGGCGGCAGCAGCGGGGCTTTCATTGGCTCCTCGCGGTCGGCGTCCGGGTCTCTGCGGCAACTCCGAGCGGAGCTACGGGCAGCTGGAGAAGGTGGTGGAAGAGAGACGCGAGAAGGACGAGTGTGCCGCTGTGTTCGAGGCTTGGCTCTGGGCGGTGGATGGGACGCTGGGCTAGCCTCGGGATCCCTGGGCGGCGACCGGGCGCAGGCACTAAGGTGTGCGCACATTCCATAGGCGCGGCGCGCACCTGCCTCCTTATAAACCTGCCAGGGCGGGAGCCGCAGCCTGACAGCCGCAACCTGTGAGCCGCAGCCTGACGTCACGGCAGTGGGTGGAGGCGGGAGGCCGCCCCGGAGTTATTACCCCAACCACACACGGATGGCAGGCGCCCCACCTCCTTCGTGCGAAGAGAGCGGCTGGGAGGAAAGGGAAATTAGACCTCTATCTGGCTGCAAGGAGAAAAATATATATATATCTGATCCACAATAGCTAATACTTGCCAGGACTCCTAGTTTCAAACTCTCTGAAAATCCTCAGTATAATCTTTGGTTCCCTTAACCCGACAAAGGCAGGGATTGAAAAGAAAAGTTGGGGTCAACCAGTGGCAATGTGGTTATGGTGGCTGGATTCCACATGGCCAACGACTTCGCAGTTGGAGTGCCCACATGGTGGCTTGGAAGACACATGGGCACATGTGATTGTGTGTCCCAAATCCCAACAGGAGAATGCAGGGGAAGGGATTGCTGGTGTGGCCCCCGCTGCCCTCCCTCACCTGACTGACCCCTGCCTGCCATGTCTCTCTCTTGCTTTCTCTCTCTCTGTTTCTCTCAGCCCTATAGCAAAAAGGAAAAAAAAAAAAACCAAACAAACAAAACAAAACAAAACAAAACGATAAAGTTCTCTATTAACATGTTAAAGGACTGTAAGACCAGGAGTAACCTGGCGATGACAGCCTGATGTCTGAAGTTGTTGAGAGAAAGAGAGAGATAGAGAGAGAGAGACCCCCAGTGAGCAGTTTACTGGGTGAGGGCCTCCATCACAATCAAAGGCCAAAATTTCAAACCATTTCCCTCTCCTTTAGTGGCCCAGGGTCCTCACCAAAATGAGTATTTGTGGATCATTTGCTGAGGCCAAATTACGCACTTAAAACTTTACCTACACTGGGACCAGCAGATGGCATAATAGTTACATCAACCGTGGTTTGCACCCGAACGCAGAGTCTCAAAACTTAGACTGGGTGGGTGTGCATGCATGCCCAAGACCAGAGAGGAGAATGGAGGAGAAGGGATTGCAGCATGGCCCTCCCCCCTGGGGAGAGGGGATTTCTCACTTTCTCTCTCTCTGTGTTCTTTAGCCAGCTCACTCACCCTATAGCAAAAATCTCTTAAAAACAAAAAAACTTTATCAACACCATCTCGTTCAATGGCCTTGTTAGATAGGTATAACTTCCCCCATTTTACAGGAGGATAAAAGGCAGCTTTAAAAAGTAAAGAGAGGGGATCAGCAGTTAGCGTAATGGCTATGTCGCTGGACTCCCATGTAGTTGACCACAGTTCACGTCCAGGACCTGGTGGCTTAAACTCACACCAGGCGTGTGTGCGTGCGTGCCCAAGATCCCGAGAGGAGAATGGAGGAGAAGAGATTGCGGCGTGGCCATCTCCCCTGGGGGGTGATTTCTCACTTTCTGTCTCTCTGTCTCTCTCTGTCTTTCTGGTGAGCGCATGAGCCCTATAGCAAAAACCTCACCAAAACAAAACAAAACAAAAAAAAGAATACTACACATTTAGTAGGATGGAGTGAAAGCCATGAATCATGCCTTCTCTTCTACTCTATGTTCATTGACAGTGTAGTTTGTGTGATCCACCTGTTAGGTTCTTTTATTGGGAAGAGGGTTGTTGCAGTGAAGAGGGAGATGAAATGATGCCCGGCCCCTGGTTCTCCAGGAGTTCATGGTGTGGTCAGCTGCATGAAGTCATTTCATATCTTGGATGATAAGAAGAGTCCAGAGTGCTGTGAGAATTTTGTCTGTGTCCGCTACAGAAAGTTTTGGAAAGATGAAAAGGACTCAGAAAGGCCTTCCCAGGTTGAGATGAAAAGATGACCGGATGTCAGGGTGTGACCAAGCGTGGGAGTTAAGGCTAGAAAGGGACATTGCCCATGGCAGGGTAAAGTAGAGGCCTGCTCTGTCATCTTTTCAGGGGGATGAGGTAACTGATTCCGAGAGATTCAGAGACAAGGATTTCAAAAGGTGTTGGTAGAGATTTTGTTTGGTGCTCAGGCAAGTCCACCTTCTTGCCTCTTTTTGCTCATGTAGATTTTGTTTTGTTGTAATCCTGTTCTCGTTTTCTTTCTTTATTTTAGATTGGTAAGTAAAAATGACAGCCATTTATGATGTTCCACATGATGTTTTCCTATGTGTATACATAGTGACTAAATGAAGCTATTTAACAAATACATTATCTTCCTTTCTCTTTCTTTTTACTGGAGTGAGCGCAGATTATGCATATCTGTCGTCACTGGACATGTTTCACTTTCTGTTGGAAGTGAAAGTGGACTCTACTTGGAAATTGCTCACTTTTTTTTAATTTTTTGAAGAGTCTTTTTATTATGATGAATCAAGTAAAACTTTGTACATACACATATAACCAAAATTGCCCTTCTAAAATAAATATTTGCATTTCTTTTAATAATGAGAGTACAAGATTTTTTTTCACAAGCTAATAATAAAGTTATATTTGGGAAAGATAATTCTGATTCTTAGTATTATATGAAAATAGCTCAGCTTTTTTATAAAAGCAGTTAGAGAACCACAGGAATATTGGATGAAAATCCTTAATTTTGTGGAATTATCACACATGTAGGAGCAGAATTAAAATTCAAAGATTTAATACATAACTTACACCAAGTGAAATGTACTGACAAAGTTGAAAGTATATTTTGCTATATACACCGGCACTCTAATCACAAAATTTATCGATAAAGGTTTCATGTTAGGAACTTTGTGGGTAATCATCAGCATCAAGACATTCCAACATTAAATAAATAATAAAGAAAAGTTATGTTTATAAAATATTTGATAAGTATATTTATGTCTATTAACATTATGACATGAAGGTACATTTTACCAAGTTACAAAACAGTTAAGGGCAGTTTTAGACAATACTCAGAGACTTCTATTTTTTTCCATCTTCTTTCTTGACCCCCTTCTTTTTTTATTTATTTTCCAACTTCAGCTTATTCTCACTTTCTCTGTCTTTCCTATCTCCTTTTTCATTTTATTTTTTTCATTTTCCTCATCTTTTCCATCTTTTTTCTCTTTTCCATCCTCTTCCTCACTTCCATGGTCACTTTCCTTTCCATCTTTCTCTTTTTCATCATCTTCTTTGCTTTTCCCTTTTTCTCCTCCTTTTTATCTTTGCATCTTCTTCCTTTTTCCATCTTGGTTTTCTTTTCTATTTTCTTTTCTTTAAATGACTTTTGATTCTTTTTTATCTTTCTCTTCCCCTCCTCTGTCTTCACCTTTGTTTTCATCTTCCGTTTTTCCATCTTCTCCTTTCTTGTTTCCATCTTTGTTTTCTTTTCTACTTTCTTCTCTCTTTTTTTCATCTGTGTCCTCTTTTTGGGTTCTCTTTTCTCTTCTTTGTTTGGATCTACTTCATCCTCTTTTAGATCTTTTTTTAGTCTCCTTTTCCTTCTGCTGCCACATTTTCTTTAGTTTTCCCTTCCTCTTTGGCATCTTCAATTTTTTCTTCTTTTATTCCCTTGATTTCTTTTTCAGGAGTTGGTGCCTCTATGATTTTGGCCTCTCCATTTTCAGCATGTTCATTGTTGTATTCTTTAATGACCTCTTCTTCTTCTTTGGTTTCAGCAGTTGCTTTGACACTTATCTGGTGTGTGTGTGTGTGTGTGTGTGTGTGTGTGTGCACGCGCACGTGTGTTTCATTATCTTATTTTTGACTTAATTTTCCTTTGAGTTGATGTTCTTTTGAGTTTCAACTCTTTCACTCATATTTATTGTGTGTGTGTGTGTGTGTGTGTGTGTGTGTGTGTGTGTGCGCACGCGCACGTGTGTTTCATTATCTTATTTTTGACTTAATTTTCCTTTGAGTTGATGTTCTTTTGAGTTTCAACTCTGGTATCACAGGTATAGGCATAGCAAACAGTCTGGCCAATCTTCTTTTTTGCTCTTGCTTCACACCGCCTTAAGCTGCAGCCTTTCTTCTGAGCACTGTTGCAGCTCCCTATAGGCGATCTTAATAGTCAGCAGAAAAAAATAGCTGAAAGCAGTCTCTATCTGACCACTCTGAGAGCAACTCAGAAATTGCTTAGTCTTTTGTCATGTTCATATAACTTAGATTATGAGAGGAGAATAGCTTAGTGCTTAGTATGAGTTTTAGATCCAAATCAATCTGTATTTTCACAGGATGCTAAGTTACATAATATCTGAAAGATGCAGGTTCCTCATCTGAAAATAGTAATCAAGATACACACCAGCTGTTAAGCAGATCAAATGTAATAAGATACATAAGCAAGTGTACAGATGCTAGTAAATGGTGAGGGTTCAATAAATGGCAACCGTCATTAACCTTGACATCATGATAGTTACACTATATTAACCCACTGAAGAGCTAAGAGAATCTTATAGAAGGAGATACCCACATAGCAAGTGAAGTAATCCCCTTTAGTATTTTCAGGCCATGAATTTTGGACCTACTTCACATTAAGACTAATCATTTTGGGCATTTCATAGTGCATCACAGAGTAACACAAGGTGTCATTGTAATCATGGCACAAAGCAGCATCCAGTGATGCATTATGCATTCTGGGATATATGCATGAGTGAGAAACCAACCCATGCATATAAATGTGAGATTCTTTACATCCTGCATGCTAGACTAGAGATAAGAAGGAACACTCTTAAGAAATTCAAGTAGAATAGCAGCCCTTCTTTATCTTGATAAGTTGATTTCTTCACCTACCTATGAAATTAAGGGAAGCTTTAAGGGTAAATGTTCCTAAACAACCACTCATTGTGTTGCCTGCTGTCTGAATTTTCCTAACATTTCGGACATATAGTGAAAAGAATCTTACTTTGATTTTTCTAAAAGGTGTGCTATAGAATTGTAAGTATGATTATGTGCTTGTTCATATAATTGAGCTTGCACTTTTTCAGATAGTGCCAGTCTGAGTAACAATTACATCATCATCATTTCTATGAGTCAACACACGAACCACCAAACCACAAGTAAGACATTCTCCAATGTCATATATAACATAAATAACATTTCCTGTATTGTTAATAAGTAATATATTAGCTCCATTTAGATGTCTGCAATATTTCACTTTTCCCCTTGAAATTTACTCATGCTAATGAACATATCATTTCTACTTTCTTCAGAAAGAGGTCTTAATTGAACTTTGCTGTTGAGTACTTTGACATATAAATGAAGTCAAACTACTTGCCCTTTATGGCCTTAACATTATAGATTTCAAGAGCAAGGAGTAGCACATGGGGCTGAGGATTGCAGGACATTTGATACCACTTAGTGTGCTCACAAGAGAGAGACAGAGAGGGAAAATGAAAATGACACACTAAGTGTCATATACAATTGACCATATTTACACAAAAAGGCCAATCTCTAAGGCAGTTCATTTTATCCTTTGAAAACTAAGTGCTGTTTAGACATTGGGAAACTTTGTCATGTCCTTATTCTTGAGGACTTCACATTCTATTAAGGGGAAACAGGTAAGATGCAGAATAACAGTAGATAAGATAATTTTAGAAAGTGAGAAATGGGGCCAGCAGGTGGCATAGAGGTCAAGGCAGCTGGATCCCACATAGCCGACTTCAGGTTCAAGTCCTGGACACAATGCCTTGAAAAGTACACTGGGCACATGTACATACATCCCAAAATCCTGAGAGGAGAATAGAGGAGAAGGGCTTGCAGCATGGAGGAAGTGATTTTTCATTTTCCCTCTCTCTCTGTCTGTTTCTCTCTTGCGAGCACACGGGCCCTATAGCAAAAAAAAAAAAAAAAAAAAAAAAAAGAGAGAGAGAGAGAGAGAAAGAGAAGAAAGTGAGAAGTGTTAGAAAATACAATGCAATATGTGATACAGAGTGATGAAAGGAGATAATACAAAGCATAGAACAGTCCCCCACACTTGAGCAGTTCATGTTTCTCAGTAGGCAAAGAGAATGGAATACAATGGAGAAGACTGTCTTCTTGAGCATCAATACATATGGAAGAGCAGTGGTATAGAGATAGGAATAGGCAGAAGAATAAGCACTGCTTTGTAGCTAGAGGTCTTGCACTATAATGGAGGACTTCTGGACACTGAATTTAAACACTTGTCTCACTACTTATTTCTCATATACCCTTCTGAGCACTGCTAGGCAAGAGTTTCCTCTAGCTCTTAAAGGAATGGGTATTGAATCATTTGAGAACTTTCTCAAGATGTGCATTCTGTTCTCTTCTCTTGATTCAGTAGCTATGGGGTGGGATCCAGTCCTATGAAGAAAAAATATATATATTTAAGAAATAAGAAGTGGAAAATTATTGGATGATAACATGTATGGTTAAGCCACTATATAGTGTATTCTGGATGGGAGGTCTCATTTTGAATGCTGTAATGAGATTCAGTGAATGAATGTAAAATAGATAAATTTAAAATAGAAAAAAAGAGAACTCTCAGGAAAATTCTGATGTGCACCCCTGATTAAGAATCACTCCATAGAGAATACGTAGGTGAAAAGATGCCAGGTTCCTACATTCAGGGGGACCGTACACTGGAGGAGCAGCACATTCAGGCATATGGAAGTTTGTTTGCAATATAAAGGCTGGAGGAGTTAAGTATGTGAGAGAAATGTGATGAAAACATTTGTTTTATCTCTAAAATCCTCACTTTATGGGTCAGCTCCACAGCAGTAGTAATGTGCTGTCCAACAGACACGAGATCCCACCTGGTGATCACACTTTTTTTTTTCTTTTTTTGGAGAAGTTTTTTTTGTTATTGTTGTTGTTTTGTTTTGTTTTGTTTGTTTGTTTGTTTTTTTGCTATAGGGAGCATGCGCTCGCCAGACAGACAGAGAGAGACAGACAAAAAGCGAGAAATCACCCCCCCAGGGGGGTGGCCATGCCACAATCCCTTCTCCTCCAGTCTCCTCTTGGGATCTTGGGTACACACGCACACACGCCCGGCTGAGTTTAAGGCACCGGGTCCAGGGCTCAAACTGCAGTCAACTACTTGGGAGTCCAGCAACATAGCCATTTTACTAACTGCTGGTCCCAACCTGGTGATCACATTTTGAAAATCTCCTTGAAATGGGCCAGGCATGAGTGCCAGTGCCCCAGATCCCCCAGGGCTGGAGACCTTGAGGAAGGGGATTGCAGTGTGGTCTTACCCTGGAGACCAGAGCATTCTCTTTTTCTCTCTCTTGCTTTTCCTTCCTTTGATTCTCAAGTGCATGTACACAAGCTCTATCGTGAATAAAGAAAAATTAAATTTTAAAGAAACAAACCTCCATTTTACAAAGCAGGTGCAGTGGTGCACGCCAGTGGCAGAGACTGAGGCAGGAGGGTCTTGAGTTTGAGGATAGCCTGGGCACGGAGACCCTGTTCCAACACACACACACACACACACACACACACACACACACAAGATTCAAACACTATTTCATAAATATGTGCTTGGATATATGAAAAAAGCCACTTTGAACATACACCTTCAGGGACCAATTTGTTACATGAATGTGATTATATCCACATTAAACTAGTATGGATCCTCACTAATTCAGTTCTGAACGTAACCAGAAAATAGGACTGCTGCAAGCATTGTACACTGAATTAGGAAGACTCCTAAGTTTACTATACTATTAATTCTTCATAAATGTATAATTTCAGGATAGGAATTGTCATTTTATTTTTTGGGAAATGTAATATATTGAAATCAGAAGACTGAAGTAGTCAGTATCCAATAAATGGTTTTTAGGACCCACTCGTAATCATTAAATTATTATATCCTTGATTTTTTTTAAAAAAAAAAAAACTTCATATGCTTAAACTTTCCTTATTACATATCTATTCGTTCCTTGTTTTCTTACATTTTATCATTTCTGCCATTATATATTTGAATATTGGAAGATGACTAGTTTCTCACAATTGCCAAACTCTTCTGTTGATTCTATTATTTAAAAATTGACAAGGGGCTGGCAGGTGGCATGGTAGTTAGGGCCCTGGACTTCCACATGGCCAACTGTGGTTTGAATCCCAGCTCTGGTCATTTGCTTTATTTCTTTCCTTTTCTCTCTCTCTCTCTCTCTCTCTCTCTCTCTGGTCAAATTAAAGATTAAGTAATAATAGTAAATAAAATTAAATAAATAATTTTTGCACAAATTGACAACAAACACACCCCTTTAAGAATTATGTGCTGGTATTAGTCATGATCTGTATATCATGCATTTCTGTTTTAAGTGTAGATAATCTGTTTAAATGTTTAAGCATTTTTAGTGAAACAAAGTTGTACTACATGTAGATTTATGACATTTTCCCACGGACAGGACAAGTTTTTCTTTCAATGTTCAATGAGAATAGCACTTTTGTAATATCATAAGTGAAGACATTTCTAAATGGCTGCAGAGATTTCTCCTGCACAGTCTGTCCTAGGCAAGGACAGGTCAAACCACGAAGAAACTGGCCTGTGTGTGTCACACTTCCCAAAGCTTTCTGAATGTGTGCACCGGAATTATAGGGCCGGACTAAGAAAAAGTATTTTTTTTAGTTAATATGAAAAAAGACACCTGCTAAACTTGTAGAAAACATGAAACTGGAAATCGAGTTTTAAATGTCATAAGCATCAAATGTGTCTCTCAGTGTGCTTTCTGAGAGTGAACAGTATTATCTTAAAGCTCCATTTCTGCAGTCTCAAATGACTTTGCCATCTGCAGTAGGTATCATTTCACTCCTATATTCTTTCCTGCCATACAAATTTTAAAAAATCATTACTTTTAGTCATTTCTCAAGATATTAAGCATTCCCATAAGATACTTTTAATATCATGGTGCTAGAAATTTGAGATTTCTCAAGCACCACTTTGTGCAAATTTAAAGAAATATTGGCTTTTCAACAGAAAAATTGGCCTGAGTTAATCCTGATATAATGGGGGAGGGGGTGGAGGGAGTGGATGGAGGAAAAGGATTCCTACTTAAATGATAGAAAAATTTATAATTATAATTATTATTATTATTTTAATTTGCTATAGAGCACATTTGCTTACCAGAGAGAGACAGAAAGAGGGAAAAAGGGAGTGAGAAAGCAAGCTGCCAGGTCCGGGACTTAAACTGCAGTTGGCCATGTGGGAGTCCAATGTCTTAACCACCATGCCACCGGCTAGCACATTAAAAGTTATTTTAACTGCCAGATAAGTAAAGATATAACAACTTGTAAAAATTCTATGTTAAATTTTTGTTCTAAAATTTTTCAATGTATAGATCCTCAAAGAGATTTCTGTATTAAATTATGAAATCTAATTGTTTTTATTTTCCTTACAGCAATATTGTAATCTGTACAAAAATTTCAGTTTCAATAAGATTTTCCTGAAAAAAAAAGTGTATCTTAATTTCTGCATTTATAAATTTTTAAATTGGAGTTGGGGGGATAACACACATGTACAGGAGGAAAGAAAAAAAAGGAAAAGCATTAAAGCAAGTCCACTTTTAAGAAATATCCATTATTTTGGGGCTGGCCTGTGGTACGCTGGTTGAGCACAGTGCACCTGAAGCCAGAGCCCACATGGCCAACTGCTGTTCAAGTCCCCGTCCCTGTAACTTAGGAGACACACTAGGTATGTTTATCCGACATCCTAATGGGATGACAAAGTAGAAGAAAGAAGACTGCAGGGTGAACCACACCCCACTAGAGGGTATTTCCTTGCTTTCTCTGGTATGTGTATGCACCCTCTGTCAATCAAAGAAAAATATTTTTTCAATCCACCATTTTTTTTTTTGGAGAGATTTTTTGCTGTAGGGCACATGTGCTCACCAGAAAGACAGAGAGAGAGAGATGGAAAGTGAGAAATCACCCCTCAGGGGGGATGGCCATGCCACAATTCCTTCTCCTCCATTCTCCTCTCGGGATCTTGGGCACACGTGCACATGCGCCCAGCGTCAGTTTAAGCTACCAGGTCCAGGACTCAAACCAAGAGTTTAGATACATAGCCATTACACCATCTGCTGGTCCCTAACCCACCATTTTTTAAGAGTAAAACAAAGAAAAAAATAAAATTATATACAATTATATTTATCAATATTAATTTATGGTACTTGTTATGTAAAAAATTAAGAAAACTGTGTATCATATTAAATTTTTAATGATATGCTAGGGGACTTCAAAAAGTTTGTAGAAATATGGAATGAAACAACAAGTTAATGTTGGTGCAAAAAGCTTGAAATCCATGCATACTTTTTCCATAATATACATTTTCATTAATTCAACCTCCCTCATATATTTATGTACACATTATATATACATATACATAGCTACACACATATAGAAAAATTCTAAGATTTACACAACTATTAACACTGTTTATCTTTTGGTTGGGAAATTGACTGCTTTTATGTATATGTACAAAGACCACATATTACTTCTGTTTTCTTAGGCTAAAAAATCCAACTTATGCAAGATGACCTCTCAAGTAAGCTGATTAGATGAAATACCTGCAGATGATTATATCAGCTTTCCAACATGAATGTCAGTTTGGAAAGAAAATAATCTCTGCACTTCCCCATATTCTCTTATATTTGTACAGTTTCTCCCATATCTGTGCTATCCTTGCTGTGGGCAGATTGAGGTAGCCAAGCCTGTAGGATCTGATTCTGAGACTTCTGGATTTTATCACAGCTCTTCTCCTTACCAACCAAGCTAAGTCACTTAGCAGTATTGACTTTCTCATCTCTAAGAAAGGAGATTATGGGACCACCAGTTAGCGTAATGGCTATGTCGCTGAACTCCCATGTAGCCAACTGTGGTCCAAGTCCTGGATCCCGTGGTTTAAGCTCACGCCGGGCGCGTGTGTGTGCATGCCCAAGATCCCCAGAGGAGAATGGAGGAGAAGGGATTGCGGCGTGGTCATCCCCTCGGGGGGTGATTTCTCCCTTTCTGTCTCTCTCTCTCTCTTTCTGGTGAGCACACGCGCCCTATAGCAAAAACCTCTTGGTGGGGAGAGGAGGGAGAAAGAAAGCAAGCATGAGATCAAAGAAAAAATACTAGGAATTCCAGTGAAGAATTTTCCAATGCACATTTTTAGAATGAAATAAGTCAATACTGTTGTAACTGATTTCAAAATGTGAGAGCCTGTACTTACTGGGACAGAAAAACCTGTAAGAATTTGAAACCTTTTTAGAATGGTGGAGACCATGAGAGTGAGCCCTGTTATTAAGGGACTATGCCAAATAGCTGGCATTGCTAACTCCAAACACACGGTATTTCCATAGCAGTGTTTATTTTAAACATTTAAACTCTATACAAAAGGAGCCCTTTTCTAATCTTTGTTTCTAAAAGCTGTACTCTATTTTCCCAGTGTATGATGCCGTCATACCCGCACTTCCTACAGTGTAGGCCATTTCTACTGTGAACACATTGATAGTAGTGAGATTTCGTTTTCACCGTAAACTAACCCAACTGACAGCAATATAAAAGGGAAAGCTATTGCCATTACCATGGCAATAATTATGTCATAGGCACTATTCAGTAACCATTTTCATCTCTTCTCATTAACAGTATACTGGTTTTACTCATGTTGGCAATGGGTCCAGCTGAAGTATAGTGTATTTGCAAGTCCTTGAAGTTAGTGGAGGCCATGCGTCTAAAGCTGCTAGTTAGGTCTGCTGGGTTGAAAGCAGAAGTGATATGTAGCTTTTTTTTTTTCTTTTTCTTTGAGAGGTTTTTGCTATAGGGTGCAGGCGCTCGCAAGAAAGACAGAGAGAGACAGAGACAGAAAGCGAGAAATCACCCCCACAGGAGGGATGGCCACACCTCAATCTCTTCTCCTCCATTCTCCTCATGGGATCCTGGGCACGCACACATATGTACCCGATGTGAGTTTAATCCACAGGGTCTAGGACTGCAACAGCTGGCGACTACATGGGAGTCCAGTGACATAGCCATTACACCATCTGCTGGTCCCATATATGTGGCACTTCTTGGAGGGCCTTTTTTTTTTTTTTTTCGAGAGGTTTTCGCTATAGGGCGCATGCACTCACCAGGAAGACAGAGAGAGACATAGAGACAGAAAGCGACAAATCACCCCCCAGGGGGGATGGTCACACCGCAATCCCTTCTCCTCCATTCTCCCCTCGGCATCTTGGGCACGCACGCACACGCGCCCGGCGTGAGTTTTAAGCCACCGGGTCCGGGACATGAACCGCGGTCGACTACATGGGAGTCCAGCGACATAGCCATTATGCTTAACTGCTGGTTCCCTTGGAGGGCTTCTTGAAGGAAGCTACTGAAGGTGGGAGATAGACTTGTGTCATACCACCCCCTTTACTCCATTCTAGCAGCCTAGAATATGGACACTTGGCTATACCCACATAAGTCATACTGGACCATGAATCAATCTTGAACCTGGCAGGCAAGTGCTAGGATGTAGAAATAAAAGACAGACCCTGAATCCTTGATTTGGAGTTGACTACCTGAGCTCTTTATCATCAGACTTCTTTACATGGAAAGAAAAACTTCTACCTTGTTTGGACCTCTATTATTGTAGGCTTTGTGTATGTGCAGCCGATCCCAATACCAGATGATCTGGTAATGAAGAAACTGTGTTGTATTCATTGTGCTAGTCCCTTCCATGTCAATGTTCTCCAGTCAAGGACCACTAGGAACGCAGCAGAGTAAGTTGTGGCAAGGGAGTGAAGTCCACCATGAGGGAACTGTGGTATCTAATAAAAGTGTGTTAGAAAGGATATAGTTATGATTGAGGCTTGTGTTAGGTGATTTGGGGACGAGCTTAAGGAAGTGAAGCTTTGTGCTGGATTGGATTCTGGCAGGACATTGGTGTAATTTTGCGATTGAGTATTTTGGTTGGTAAATCTTCTCTAGAAGGAGAGAAGTTAAAGTTGTAATTGTTAAAGAATCAGCAGTCACCCATATTAGTCAGGATAGGGGGATGTTTGGTCATGGTCATGGCTTAGACAATGTTCATGTTTTGTCTATGTTCAAACATGATTATGCACTGGTTTTGCTTTTGCCTTAATTCATCATGGCCACAGAGTGACCTTGTTTGAGCTTAATACTTGGCGAAATTATTTGTGTTCAAAGAAGAACATCAATATATGGCTGGTAGTCCCAGGCCAGCTTTTTTGTTGTTGCCTATGACAGTGTTTGGTACATGGTAGAAGCTCAGTTCATGTTAGTTGAGTGAATTAACTGAATTAACAAGCATTTAGTGCTTGTTAACAAATCAAAAACACTGAGTTACTATCTTAAGTTCACAGTCACCAAGGTAATATTTGAATGAATTTATGCCAATTTTTAAAATAAATGTTGTTTTCACATAAGAATACTATGTAATGATTAGGTTAATATGATTACCATAGCTAAAGTAAAAGATATTTGAATAGCCACTGAGAATGAGAATGAACTATATCCAATATGAATAATTTATAAAAACAGAGACAGGGATGTATTTTATTCATTTTTATCACCCTTAATTTGTAGTTCAATTTTAGATGCATTTGAATTTTCTCAGTAAATAATATTTTTTATCATTTTATGTGGTTCCCTGAGGTAAGAATAAAAGTGAGCAATATTTGTGTAAAAAAAAAAGTTTATATTAATTCTGAAACTTAGTTTGGATTTATATTTTCTTTACAGTAAGAAGTTCCTCTGACTAGAAATAGTTCCTTTACATTGTAAATATTATCATATAACATTTTCATATAATTTAGATAACATTTATTGAGAGTTTATTCTCTCAACACTTTATAGATTTCACCTCATATGATCCTTGTGAAACCCTCTAAAGTGAGTATTATCATCCCTCACGTAGCAGATGAAGGGATCCAGAATTTACATAATTTGCTGAAGGTCACACATTTACTCAAGAAAAATAGGATTCCATCCAGGTCTCTCAAGCCCATACATTTAATTACGATTGCATCCAATGGCTAGCACAGCACTGAGTATACAGTAGGTCAAAAGCATTGTGCTTGCTTCAGCAGCACATGTACTAAAATTGAAACGATGCAGAGAAGATTAGCATGCCCCTGTACAAGGATGCCATGCAAATTCGTGAAGCATTCCATATTTTTATGCAATAAATAAATAAACATTTTTAAAAATTCTAAAAAAAGTATTTTAAAAGTTAATTGTTTGATAAATCAAAATGCTGATGAAAGCATAGAGTAAAAGCGTGTAGAAATAAATCGACCTCTTAAGTTTATAATAACTAACAGAGCACTGCAGATGTATGAAATAACTCTAAAGGACTACAATTGCTCTTAGGCCTATAAGACATTGGCTGTTTTAATTAAACTGAAGGACCAATGGGACAGAAGGGAGACTGAGGAAGAGTAAGGGTGGCTCTTTCTATTTGAACGCATTTCTAAGAAAGACCTTCTCTGGCTTATGGAGTTCGTATCTTTTATCCTGGTTGCTGACACATCATTATGAAAGAGATGGGTACAATCCTCTCACTCAGTCTAATGCCATTTCAACTTTCTGGTTAAAATTGATCTTCTTTAGCTGTCCAAGGCAAGTGCAGGTTAGAAGAATTCCAGTATCTGGGCAGATTAGCAGTTGATTCTCACTATACATGACTAAATTGGCCTTCTGGATTTCCAACTCACTTTGTGCACGCTTGGTTAGAACACTCATGAAAATTAGCTTTACCCTCCAGGAATGGCCATGATGGAGTTCCAAGTCTACCATTCATTTATTCATTCACCAAGTATTCACCCAGCACATGTTACATCCTAGGTACCAGTAGGCACAAGAGAAACAAGAATGAACAAGACCATTGTTTAAAATTTAAACAGTTTACAGTGTAGAAACAGATGAGAAATAGTCAGTCACAATGCATTGCTATTCAGTGCCATGATATCAAGGAAATGACATGGCACCCTGAGATGTACAGAGTGTGGACACACAGACTTGGGAAATTCAACAAGACATCTGAGACAAGTTATATTGGAGATGTGTGACCTGGATTAGTTGGATGAGAGTAGGCTATCTTGTACATACATTGTTTGGGATAGGGGAGGGAGCATGGTAGTGTTCAAGGCAAAAGAGCAACATTTTCAAAGACCTGCATCTGATTAAAAGCCGGGGACTTGCCACTACAGAACTTTGTTCATCAGCTGCTTGGGCTATGGTCAGCAGCTTTGCAAAGTTGCAATGAATTAGATGTAACTCTCAGGACATGTCTGATGTCTCATTCTTAAAACAACAAATACCCTTCTTCTGTGACCTCTTTTCTTCACAAGCCACATAAACAGATGGCAAGCCAAAGCCTAGGATGCAATAAATAAATAAACATTTTTAAAAATTCTAAAAAAAGTATTTTAAAAGTTAATTGTTTGATAAATCAAAATGCTGATGAAAGCATAGAGTAAAAGCGTGTAGAAATAAATCGACCTCTTAAGTTTATAATAACTAACAGAGCACTGCAGATGTATGAAATAACTCTAAAGGACTACAATTGCTCTTAGGCCTATAAGACATTGGCTGTTTTAATTAAACTGAAGGACCAATGGGACAGAAGGGAGACTGAGGAAGAGTAAGGGTGGCTCTTTCTATTTGAACGCATTTCTAAGAAAGACCTTCTCTGGCTTATGGAGTTCGTATCTTTTATCCTGGTTGCTGACACATCATTATGAAAGAGATGGGTACAATCCTCTCACTCAGTCTAATGCCATTTCAACTTTCTGGTTAAAATTGATCTTCTTTAGCTGTCCAAGGCAAGTGCAGGTTAGAAGAATTCCAGTATCTGGGCAGATTAGCAGTTGATTCTCACTATACATGACTAAATTGGCCTTCTGGATTTCCAACTCACTTTGTGCACGCTTGGTTAGAACACTCATGAAAATTAGCTTTACCCTCCAGGAATGGCCATGATGGAGTTCCAAGTCTACCATTCATTTATTCATTCACCAAGTATTCACCCAGCACATGTTACATCCTAGGTACCAGTAGGCACAAGAGAAACAAGAATGAACAAGACCATTGTTTAAAATTTAAACAGTTTACAGTGTAGAAACAGATGAGAAATAGTCAGTCACAATGCATTGCTATTCAGTGCCATGATATCAAGGAAATGACATGGCACCCTGAGATGTACAGAGTGTGGACACACAGACTTGGGAAATTCAACAAGACATCTGAGACAAGTTATATTGGAGATGTGTGACCTGGATTAGTTGGATGAGAGTAGGCTATCTTGTACATACATTGTTTGGGATAGGGGAGGGAGCATGGTAGTGTTCAAGGCAAAAGAGCAACATTTTCAAAGACCTGCATCTGATTAAAAGCCGGGGACTTGCCACTACAGAACTTTGTTCATCAGCTGCTTGGGCTATGGTCAGCAGCTTTGCAAAGTTGCAATGAATTAGATGTAACTCTCAGGACATGTCTGATGTCTCATTCTTAAAACAACAAATACCCTTCTTCTGTGACCTCTTTTCTTCACAAGCCACATAAACAGATGGCAAGCCAAAGCCTAGGCAATCAGTGGTGCTCCTCTGGGCTCAATCTTCCATGACTTCATCCTGCTTTGTTTCCTGATGTTTTGAGAAAGACTGTTACCTACTGAGAACAGTTGTTGTGGCAGTTTTATTAAGCATGAGTCACTCTTGGAGACCTTCACGTAGAGCACTCTTTCTGCATTCAAGAGTCCTCAACATGTGTACTATTTGCTAAATATACACAATTCAGGGATTTGGAGCTTGCTTTTGGAAGCTTCTAATATTAAATAATCTGTAGAATTCTGTACAAGGAATCAAGGAATTAATTTTACCAGTGCAAGATAGAGAGAACATTCTTACCAATTTCAACAGGAAAACAATACATCTTAGAATAGAATAAAAAGGCTCTGTTTTTAGGGCTGTTGAAAATATTGATTGTATATCTTAACACAAGAAAGCCTAGGTGTCCCATCTAATATGGAATTGCTTTCTACTCAACACAGGAAATGTCAGTGGTGGAGGAGGATAATGAGAGTGTGATTGAAAGGGAAGTTTGACATATCCTAAATCACTGATCAGTTGCCTATAGCAAACACATGTTTTGTTGTTGTTGTTTTTGTTATTTTACATTTTTTTATTTTCTTTTATATATTCAATCACATTATTTAGCTTACAAAGTATTTCAAAATGTGAACATTTCTCCCTAGTCCAGTTGATAAAACTTTAAAATATCTTCAACAGATAATGCCACATTTCTTTGTCCCATTAATGCTTTGCCTCACTATTTTTCTTCTAAAATGTCCTTCCTCAGACCCTACTCTTTCACACACACTGTATCTGGTATTTCCATCCATATACTGTGTTTCTATATTCTTTAGTCCATCAGTTTCAGTCATAGAGTGTGGATACTCAGTATATATTAAGTGGGGACATACAATGTCTCTCCTTCATAGCCTGGCTTGCTTCACTCAGTGGAAAATCTTCCATATTCTTCCACTTTCTTTGTCAAAAGCCAGGGTTTTGTTGGTTGTTTTTATGGCTGAATAGTATTTCATAGAGTATGTGTGCCACAGCTTTTCTGTCCATTCTTCTGTTTGTGGGCATTTGGGTTGGTTCCATGACTTAGCAATTGTGAATAGTGCCACAATAAACATCGATGTGCAAGCACTTTTCCAACGAAGATTTCTTCTGTCCTTTGGGTAGATAGATCCCAAGGAGTGGAATTGCTGGGTCATATGGAAGTTCTATTCGTAGATTTTTGAGGAATCTCCAAATTGTTCTCCACAGTGGCTGGACCAATTTACATTCTTACCAGCAGTGTAAGAGAGTTCCCCTTTCACCACACCCCCACCAGCACTTAACATTTTTTTTTTGTTTTTTTTTAATCTTAGTCATTCTGACTGGGGTTAGTTAGGTGGTATCTCATTGTTGTTTTGATCTGCATTTCCCTTACAATGAGGGATGTTGAGCATTTTTTCATATGCCTTTTGGCTATTCTATTCTATGTCATCTTTAGAGAGTGGTTTTTTCCAACTCATTCTCCCATCTTTTAAGAGGATTGATCATCTTTATTCCGGAACAGATGCTTGAGTTCCTTGTGAATTCTGGTTATCGGTCCTTTATCTGACGCATGTTTACAAAAGTATTTTCCCATTCTGAGGGCTGTCAATTCACACTAATTACTGTGTATTTTGCCATGCAGAAACTTCTTAGTTTGATGTAATCCCACTTGTCTATTTTGAGGATTATTATTATTTTTTTTGAGAGGTTTTTCCTATAGGGAGCATGTGATCGCCAGAAAGACAGAGAGAGACAGAGAGACAGAAAGTGAGAAATCACCCTCCCGGGGGGTGGCCACGCTGCAATCCCTTCTCCTCCATTCTCTTCTTGGGATCTTGGGCACGCACACACACACACATGCGCCCAGCATGAGTTTAAGCCACTGCGTCTGGGACTCGAACTGCGGTCAACTACATGGGAGTCCAGCGACATAGCCATTACGCTAACTGTTGGTCCCTATTTTGGGGATTATTGACTGTGCTTTG
>NW_006159548.1:4064951-4115242 GCF_000334495.1 Tupaia belangeri chinensis | reverse complement strand
ACTCCAATGTCTCCCAGTTTCCCCAGTGTTTTCCAGGAGCAGTTTTATTTATTTATTTACTTACTTACTTACTTACGTACTTACTTATTTGAGGTCTTAGATTTAGATTTGTTGATCCATCTTGGCTTGATTTTTCTCAAAGGCAAGAGGTAGGGGTTCAGATTCATCTTTCTGCAAGTGAAAATCCAGATTTTCTAGCACCATTTGTTGAAAAAGTTTTCCTTTTCCCACTGGATTGATTGGTACCCCTTGTCAAAAATCAGTTAACTGTATGTTTGGGAATTTATTTCTGGGGACTCTATTCTGTTCCATTGGTCCACATTTCTTTCTGTGCCAGTACCATGCTGTTTAGAATACCAAAACTTTGTAGTATATTTTTGGGTCAGGGAGTGAGATGCTGCCCACTCCACTTTTCTCGTGCATGGTTGTTAACCCAAATAGTCTCATTGTATTACATTAATATTACTCTATTTTATCTCTTTGATATTCTACTCTGTTATAATAATAAGTGAGCATCTTTTGTGCTTTTTTTTTTATTTGTTTATGTATTTGTTCCATGAGACAGAAAAAAAGAGGTCTCCCAATAGAATCCTGACATTATGATTCATCCCCAGCCTCAGCCAGCCCTGAATCATAGTCACATACATGCCCATCATACTTAAGGAGGTTTCTGGTGTAGTTCAACCTCACATTTTATTGTTACACATCTGACCCTCCTTTATGCTTCTTGTATAGATTATTTTTAGATTGAAAATATTACTTACAACATTATAGGACCTAGCTAAATATCATACTTGCGAAGAAAGAGATGTCTCCTTGCTGTTTGAAGAAGAATGTTTCAAGCATCTATCAGTGTACCTCAAAGTATCTTTCTGTATAGTTTCCTTTACTGCTTGTGGGTCACATTCAGCTGCTACTGTTTTTTGACACTAGGTGTTGTATTCTTTCATATTTTCCCATCTGTTTCTTTTTCTTTCATCGCTTCAAATAAACTTTTTAACATGAGGTGTATGTGAGCTCTTGTTTGAATTCTCATACATATTATGATGTCTTTGTTTTCCTTCATCTTTGATTGATAGTTTGGCTGTATATCAAATTTCAGTTTCGGAATAATTTCACTTGGAACAGTACAGTCACTGTTCTCTGCCTTCTAATGTTCAGTCTTAACTGCTGAGAAGTTCCCATCATCAGTCTGACTCTCTTTAAGGACACTTTTGGTTCATCTTGTTAAAACCTTTTAGGATTTTTCTCTTAAGGCATATGCTTATGAATTTTAAATTTTTTAAACGTAGAATGTCTGTATTCTCTTCCAATATGAATTGTTAGCACTTTCAGGTATAAGTAGATCTACGTTTTCTAGTTGTAAGTAATTTTAGGTGAAATATTAGTACAATAATTAGAAGGCTTAATAAAGCCCAGCCTCTGGGATGCAGCCAATAGCAGGCTGAATTGCAGTGGTAGAAATCACATGGCTGACTGTGGTTCAGATCCTGCCCCAGTTGACCTAAAACATGGCAGGTACACATGCATGCCCCAAATCCTGGGAATTGCAGGTCTAGGGGAAGAGGATCACTGGCTGACCAGACCCTGTTTGGGGTGTTTCTTTCTTTCTCCTCCCCCAGACATATAGATGCAAGTATGATGTTGTGGACTGTGAAATCTAAAAAAGCAAACTGAATTTTTTTTGATGTATCTTTAAATGAGAAATGTGTTACACTTTTCCATTTTTATTATCAAACATTCTATGCATATAAAAGCATAGTTACATGAATTAATTATACAAAGGAAGTGTTAAAAAAAGAAAGAAAAGTTGAGTATTTTCTAGTTTTAGTATAATTGATTGTTACCTGTATATTAGGAAATTATTTGCAGATAGACTCCTCATCAGACGTAATATTTTTGTGTGATTGTTATTAAGATTGCTGATCATTCTATTTATTGATTTCTCTTACATTCTTCACTCATTTTCCTAACAGATGTTTAATTGACTTTGAAAGAAAGTCAGCATAAGGAGGAACTCCGTGGGATACAAGAAAGGGCCAGAGTTGGCTTCCTACAAACAAACAATGTACTATGACTGAGTCATAACCGTTTTGTTGACTGTTTACATTCCCTGTTGTCAGTGCTGTAGAGCTGACACCAACGACTTGGAAGTGAGTTACATGCTATTCTTAGTTCATTACAACCAGCTCTTGATAACTTGGGGAATCGTCATGCACTCTGTGAACTGGTTTCTTTTTCTTGCTGCAGCCTGGAATGTGGTCTTCTGAGGGAGCATTAAACTCTTTAAAACTAGAACTTTTATCAGAGTGTCAAAGTGTGCCTAAGAGAAATGAGAAAGGGTGACTAGTACTGCAGGTGGGCTTTACCTTAGGTTAGTAAATTTTTCACAAGTCTTTGAGTGGGCCTAGAATTCTATATACTTCTTTTTTTATAGTTCAGTTGCTTTTCACAACTTACTACTCTCTCTTTCTCTCTTTTTAACATTTATTTATTTATCTATTTATTTGTTGTGATTTTTTTTTTTTTGGAGAGATTTTCACTGTAGGGCGCGTGCGCTCGCCAGACAGACAGAGAGAGACATAGAGACAGAAAGTGAGAAATCACCCCCCAGGGGGGATGGTCACGCCACAATCCCTTCTCCTCCATTCTCCTCTCGGGATCTTGGGCATGCACGCACATGTGCCCAGCGTGAGTTTTAAGCCACCGGGTCCGGGACACGAACCGCGGTCGACTACATGGGAGTCCAGCGACATAGCCATTACGCTAACTGCTGGTTCCCTATTTGCTGTGATTTTTCAAGTCACCAGATAATGGCCCCTGGAATTCTGTGTACCTTTTAACATTTTAAAAAAATTTAAAATATTAGAGAGGAAGCCTAAGATCTTGGCTAAAGTGTTGATGCAGTTGATTATTAATGAAGATTTTTTTTTTTTTTGGAGAGATTTTCACTGTAGGGCGCGTGCGCTCGCCAGACAGACAGAGAGAGACATAGAGACAGAAAGCGAGAAATCACCCCCCAGGGGGGATGGTCACGCCGCAATCCCCTCTCCTCCATTCTCCTCTTGGGATCTTGGGCACGCACGCACACGTGCCCGGAGTGAGTTTTAAGCCACCGGGTTCGGGACACGAACCGCGGTCGACTACGTGGGAGTCCAGCGACATAGCCATTATGCTAACTGCTGGTTCCCTATTAATGAAGATTTTTAAGGGGGTGGTTAAGGTACTGGAATTCCACATGGCTGACAGCAGTTTAAGTCTCTGACTTGGTGGCTTGAAACTCATGTTGAGAAGATGAGTGTGCTTACCCAAAATCCCAAGAGGAAATCACCCCCTGGAGGATGATTTCTCACTTTTGTCTCTCTGGTGAGCACACACCCCTATATCAAAAATATCTCTCTCTCGGGACCAGCAGTTAGCATAATGGCTATGTCGCTGGACTCCCATGTAGTCGACCGTGGTTCGCATCCCGGACCCGGTGACTTAAAACTCCTGACGGGCACATGTGCGTGCATGCCTAAGATACTGAGAGGAGAACGGAGAAGAAGGGATTGCAGCGTGGCCATCCCCCCTGGGGGGGGGGGTGATTTCTTGACTCTTTGTCTCTGTCTGGTGAGCGCATGCACCCTATAGCAAAAACTTCTCAAAAAAAAAAAAAATCTCTCTCTCTAAAAAAAAAAAAAAATTTTTAAAGCTATCTTAATTCTTGATGGAAAGAATATAAATTAAAAGGTCTTGTAGTCTTTATTTTTCCCTACTATATACATTTGTCTAAAATAATACAGAATAATATAATAAATGTCAAATAATATGAGCATTATTGAGTAGTGGATAAGAATCCATTAGTCTGGATACAAATACTGTCTTTCCTACTTACATAGATGACCTTAAGAAGTTACTTAACCTTTAAGTCCCTCAGTTTATTTGGCTCCAAAATGGGGTTGTTATAATGGTTTAATAATCTGTGAAGATTACAAAAAGTAGCCCCATGTAAAAACACAGTGCTTGATTAATTTTATGTATTCCTATCTTATCGTTATGTGACTTTAAAAATAATAATTTTATTTATTATTATCATTATTTTTAATTTGCTATAGGGCACATGCACTTACCAGAGAGATAGAGAAAGGAAAAGTGAGAAAGCAAGTCACCAGGTCCAACACTCGAACTACACAGTCAGTCATGTGGGAGTCCAGTGTCCCAACCACCACACCCTATCCAGGACCTTTCATTCCATTACTTTGGAGAACTGTTCGTGGTTTCAAAAAAATCAAACTTATATCTAATTTATGACCAACTATTTCACTCCTGTATACTTATTAAAAAGTATGTAGAAGACTAGGCATAACTTTTTTTTTCTTAATTTCTCTGAACTGAAAATGACTCAAATGTCTGTCAATGGAGGAAGAGATGAACAAATAGTGGCATATTGTAAGATGAACAAGTTGCATTATATTGTATCATGCAATACTACTCAACAAGAAAGAATGATACTTGTAATAGTGAAAGCAGCCAGACAGAAAAGTGACAATATTGTATTTTTTCAATGATATGAAATTCAAGAACAGGCAAAATGAATCTACAGTGGAAGAAATCTGATAAGTAACTGTTATGGAAGCTGAGGAAAGGAGGTCTTAACTGGAAAGGGGACAAGGGAACTTTCTGAAGTTATACAAATATTTTTTTCTGATTTTAGGTGGTGGTTATAAGGCTGTATGGTCAATGTCAAACTTAAACTGAGGTTGGGGGGGTCCAAAGATAAAACTCTAGATGGGGATGTAGGAAAGGCCAGAACTCAAGGTCTTAATAAAAAGAACAAGTTATATACTGCATTACTGAGACTACATAAGCATAAAGTTACCATAATCTGTGAGGGCTGGAGAAGGTCCTAGTGAGAGAAGAACCAGGAGTAAACATGGCTTGATATTGAATCGTCATATAGGTGACTGACAGCACTTCAAATTCCCTCAAACCCCTAGGAACACAACTTCCCCTAGAATCTGGGACATGAGTGGAACAATAATGGAGAGTGAATGTGGGAACCAAGAGCCAGTCATTCACACTGGCTGAGCTGCAATGAGTTCGAACACTCTATCTACTGCTTTCCAGTTTCCGAGCTAAGTTTCACCAGCTTGTTTCTCCTTCCTATATCATATCCTCCCCTTGTCTTACTTAATAGTGTATTTCCCATAAAAGAGAAAGCAGTCTTAGAAAAACCAATTTTGTTCATCAAAGAGTGGTGAGGGGACCAGCAGATGGTGTAATGGTTATTTTGCTAGACTCCCATGTAGTCGACTGCATTTTGAGCCCCAGACCTGGCAGCTTAAAAAACCACACCGGGTATGTGTATGTGCCCAAAATCCCAAGAGGAGAATGGAGGAGAAGGGATTATGGTGTGTTAAATCCCCTAGGAGATAATTTCTCACTTTCTGTCTCTCTATCTCTCCAGCAAGCTCACTCCCCCTAAAGTAAAAATCTCTCTTAAAAAAAAAAAAAAAGAGTAGTGATATCAAATTTAGGGCCATAAATCATGTGAAAGGAGAATGATTTCTGTACTAGGAGAGAAACAAAATCTGGGTTGAAATTGAGGCAATTGTTTTGGTACAAGATATAAATGGAGGTAAGATAGTTCTTTGTTTAGCTTCTTTGTAGATATGATGTCTACAAAATTAGACTAAAACACACACACACACACACACACACACACACAGACAATAAGGATCCTGGTGCCCAGCCAGCTTGGCAGTGCAGCAGTAAGGTGTTGCACAAGTGATGCTGAATCTATATGGCAGATTCTAGCTGGCTGGGAAGGATGGGTAGGAGGGGAGTAATGGTATGAGACTCCTTTGAGGGTATTTCTCTCTCTCTGCCTCACTTTAAATAAGCTTTAAAAATATTCTGGTACCCAAAGTCTTAATGTATTTTTTTTTCCTTTCCTTTCCTTCTTTTCTTCCTCCATCCCTCCCTCTTTCTCTTTTCCTCCTCTTCTCCTTCTACCCTTATGATTCTCCTCTTACTCCTCTTTCTTCTTCTTCTTCCTCTTCTTCTCCTCCCCTCTCCTTCTCTTTTCTCTTCTTTCTTCTTTTTCTTCTTCCATTAGTTCTACTTCTTGTTCTTCTTCATAGTAGTGATGGAGAAATACATCAAGATCACAGTGGGAATGAGAGCTGAAAGAGAAAAGCATATTCCCAAAAAGGCAGAAGTAAATGATTCACACTTTCTTTCATATTTTAAGAAATTATCTGATTGTTACAAGCTATTGTGTTTTAATGCTGTATGGAAGGTACAATAAAGAGTGGGGTAAGTGTTGAAAGAACTGGCCTCCCTTTATAACACATTATCACCCTTCTGGAGCATCATGATACAGCAGAAAGCACTAGCTGTGGAATAAGAACCAGGTTTAATTTTAAAATATGTCATCTTAGACAGGCTCTTCAAAACTCTTTATTTCAGTGTTCTCAATGGATAAACAGGGTTAAAAGGATATTTTATAGGGTTGTTTTGAGAGCAGTGATTGCACTCGATCCATGGTTAACAGCCACTGAAAGTTAGTAGCCTCCTTGTGTTATACATTCAGAGTTTATAAGTTCTTCCCCATATAAACATTGTTGTCATCATCTTAAAGAAATAGAGTGAGTCTAAGATGATTCTTGGTAATAGAAATAAAAGCATTTTATGAAGTACTTCACAGTATTCAAGTGTTTTTGCACATTTAAATTAAGAGCAACTGGGAAAGAGAAATGACTAAGTGGATGAACGAGAATTTTCAGGATCTGTTCATCTTCTGAGTTTCAGCTCATGGACAGACCAATTGACATTTTATACTCTCCCAGAATGTTCCACTTCTGTCTGCTTCAGCTTTTAAATGAATAGTTAGTTGTAACATGCAAGCTTTATTTATTGTTTTCAATAAAATCATTTCATCAATATAATTTGCTTACATATTTGCTTTGCTCACTCATTATTTGAATAAGTATTTATTGAACACCTATCGTGTGTCTGCTGCTTTCACAGGTGGAGATGGCCTATGAACTAGACAGATTAGGCCCTTGTTCTCTTTGCAATGGGGGAACACAAACCATAAACAATGAAGTAAATACATAGACACTAATTTCAAATGGTGATAGGACCTTAAAAACATTAAATGAGCTAAAGAGGAATGAGATGATAATGGCTACTACAGTATTTTAAGAAGGTCAGAGAAGTTCTCCTTGGGTAGATATCCGAGCTTAGATGAATGATGAGTTCAAAGAAATGATGAGTGAAAAGATTTAATGAGACAATTCAAAGCAGAGAGAACAGCAAGTACAAAGTCCCTAAGGCTAGAATTATTTTAGGACATTATACTGTCCTAATAAGCCCTTAAGAACATGCAAATGATGGGACTGATAATCATATAGAATTATTTGATCTGTGAAGAACATAGAGTTACAAATTTGTCTAACCAACCTTGTCCCAACCTAACAGAAGGGACCAAAACCTTTTCAGTATCCATGTTTACAATCTATGGACACCTCAAAGTGTCATAAGGGGAGCCACGTTTGTGTCAGCGGAAGAGACTTAGTGAATCACTTACTCTAGTGAGTTCTATTAAATTTACTGCTTTGACTTTTCCTACTGTTTGAGGAAGAGCCCAGAGGAATTTGGGGATGGAGGAGTTGTGTTCACAAACCATCCTCTGCTTTCACTCCCACTTCCTTTCTTACTCTTTACAGAGACAACTGTGACATCCGGCATGGATAAGGAAATGATGTTCATCTTCTACACCCACTTGAGAGTATTTGATGCCATTGGTCCTGATTGTTTTGTTCTCATTCTACCCCCATCTCTAGCCCTGCCCACCCACTATGAGAACATGGAAACTCATTTGGAAAAATGTGACCTAAGTGGTCCCCAAAGGAAACCTTGTTTATCCCTAAGTGATTATATTAAGAGTGAGTTCCTTTTCTTTATTGTATTCAGTTGTGTTCAACTAGTTTCTGCAGCAAATAGAAAAGGTTGTAGTTTTTCCCCTTGTTAAAAGGATTATTTATTTTATTTATCTATTTTCAAATTTGCTATGGGCATGTGCACTCACCAGGGAGAGACAGAGAAAGGGGGGAAGTGAGAAAGTAAGCTGCCAGGTCTGGGACTGGAACCACAGTTGGGCACGTGAGAGTCCAGTGCGTCAACCATATGCTGCCCCAGTTTTATTTCTAAAAATAAGTTGCCCATAGAAATAGATAGTATTTTAAAAATTTAAAAGACTTTTTTTTTCCCCCCAGTGGCTACATTAGTCTCTAGTTGTTAAATGCTAAAAGAGGGACAATTGCTACTCAAGGTGACAAATTAACCTTGTCTTCTTATAAATGCATACCTATTTTGGCAAACCACTTAGGTAAAAATCTTCTATGTGGTAGTAGATGGGAGGGAATAACTCATCTTTTTCTTTTTTTTTTTAAAGCATTCTTCAGAGAGCTATTTTCAGTAGCAAGATACCATAGTACATTTAAAATAAATTTGAATCAGTAACAAATGTTAAGGCTATCTCTTGCAAAAAAAAAAAAAAAAAAAAAGGAATTAAACTTGCTGGGTGTGACATGAACTAAGGATAAGATAAACAGTTTGAAAAGGGGTATGATATCACTCATCTCTTTAGGAAAGCATTTCTCTGTTTTAGTGTTAGAGCTCCAGGCAGAGGAAGTAGGAAGGCGGGGATGATGGGTCATGGAGAATGAATGAGTCAACTGGCATGAGAGGGCATGTAGCAAGGCGATGGGGAAGAGGGAAGAAAGGGAGCACAGAGCCTTTGAACCCCCTCACTCCCACACCCAGGAACACACAGCAGGCTCTGAGGGGACATAAACAGTCCTTAGTGTCTTAAAAGAGTTATTATATTCTGTGAACAACCAAATCACTGCCAGAAACTGACCTGGCTCTATGAGAGAGTCTGACTTACCAAAGTTAAGGAGGTGTTGAAAGTGGAAGCAGCACTGTGATAGAAGAGCATTGTAACCTGTCAGCACTCGGGTCTTCTATTTACAGAGTAAGCAGGATGTGAGCTATGGATTCTTGAAGAGAAGAAATGCAGGAAAGCAGACGGCATTTAGCTGTGGCAAAAGAAATGGTTTGATAGCCCAGACATGCTGACACAGCGGAAGGCAATGCTGCGTGATGGCTGTGGTCACGTGGGAATCCCGAGTTTGGTTTCCAATGCAACCTAAACAGCCCAGGTGCAGTAGTGCATGCCTGGGGTCCCAGCAAGGGCAGGGAGTTTGTGACAGGGCAGGGGGCCCATGTCAAAAATGCCTAATCTGGGGGACCAGCAGTTAGCGTAATGGCTTTGTCGCTGGACTCCCACGTAGTCGACCTCGGTTCGTGTCCGGGACCCAGTGGCTTAAAACTCACGCCGGTCGCATGTGCGTACATGCCCGAGATCCCGAGAGGAGAATGGAGGAGAAGGGATTACGGCATGACCATCCCCCCTGGGGGGTGATTTCTCGCTTTCTGTCTCTCTGTCTTTATCTGTCTGGCGAGTGCACGCTCCCTATAGCGAAAACCTCTCCCCCCCCCCCAAAAAAAAAGCGGGGGTTGGGGGAACTTGAAAAAAAACCTCTAAAACCTAGTCTTAATTAGTTGCTTTCAGGTATCCCGGTAGTCTCTCTATAGCATCCGTAGGAGGTGTTTAAAGTTCCCAGTAGACACAGCTGGAAGAAGCACCATTGTTTCTCTGAGTATCTGCACCTCAGGCCTCCAGCATACTCAGCTGAGGTTCACCTAAGTCTTTTGTCATATCTTTTTCACCATATTCACATTCTCAGCATTAAAAGAGTCTTTGAATTTATCTAACATTTGCTATTCCAAGGATCTTAAAATTCTTTACAGGAATTTTTTATCTAAGGTCTATCCACTTTAAATTCAACAAATAGAAGTACTATGTCAGTTTATATGCCATATATAGTAATTAAATCTTATGTACTCACATGAAACAAGTAACTGAACAAGATCTAACTATGACCTGAATCATCTTCAACGTAATGTTCTGTTCTTTTGAAATGGCTTCTTCTGAAACAAACCAAAAGTGTCTGGAAATGAAGACTTTAACTTCACTGTCACAGCTACAGATTCCAGAGTGGTCTATTAACCATAGGTGAGATTATGTCACCCTATAACTAGGAGTTCTTTTTGTAGGAGGAAAGAACAATGATATTATAGCTGAAAGTCCCTGCATAATTTAACCTTTCCTGTCGGATCACACTAAGGTGGGCACCATACACCCTTGTTTATACCCTGTAAAGTGCTGTTTGATAGTGAATTGGGAGAACTCCAACTTCACTTGTTTGTGAAGTGACATTGGCTATCTCTAAGTTTCAAGGAGAAGCTAAACTCTTCATGACCTGGTGTCTCCTCTAAAGACATCTTTCCTGCCTGAAGTACAGTACATGTCCTTAAAGGAGTCCTTTTCATCTGCTAAACTTCGAGGCATCTTTCTTTTCTTTTTCTTTCTTTCTTCTTTCTTTCTTTCTTCTTTCTTTCTTTTTTTTTTTTTTTGAGAAATTTTTGCTATAGGGCACATGCACTCACCAGAGAGAGACAGAGAGACAGAAAGTGAGAAATCACCCCCCCAGCGGGGGATGTCCAAGCCTGATCACACTAAGGTGGGCACCATACACCCTTGTTTATACCCTGTAAAGTGCTGTTTGATAGTGAATTGGGAGAACTCCAACTTCACTTGTTTGTGAAGTGACATTGGCTATCTCTAAGTTTCAAGGAGAAGCTAAACTCTTCATGACCTGGTGTCTCCTCTAAAGACATCTTTCCTGCCTGAAGTACAGTACATGTCCTTAAAGGAGTCCTTTTCATCTGCTAAACTTCGAGGCATCTTTCTTTTCTTTTTCTTTCTTTCTTCTTTCTTCTTTCTTCTTTCTTTCTTTTTTTTTTTTTTTTGAGAAATTTTTGCTATAGGGCACATGCACTCACCAGAGAGAGACAGAGAGACAGAAAGTGAGAAATCACCCCCCCAGCGGGGGATGTCCAAGCCGCAATCCCTTCTCCTCCAGTTTCCTGTCAGGATCTTGGGCACGCATGCACATGTGCCTGGCATGAGTTTAAGCCACTGGGTCCGGGACTTGAACCACGGTCAACTACATGGGAGACCAGCGACATAGCCATTATGCCAACTGCTGGTCCCTCTAGATACCTTTCAAGGTTGCTAAAACTGACTTTTGCACACGCCAGTGTGAATCTGTGTGTCTTTTGTTACACTATTCATTGCACATGTGTGATTTGTAACCCTATATTTGTGCATGTGTGTATTTCTTTAGTATTTGTTTTCTTCACAAATGACACTGAGGCAAGGACAGGACTGCTGTTCACCTGGTTTTCACTGTTGTGGCTTCTACAGATTTCCGTGTATCTGCTTTGTTAATGGTGGACCTGGAACAGAGTAGGCACTCAATACATTTGTTCAGTAAGTGAGAGAATAGGGGCCAGGTAGTGAGTGACACAATCATGGAACTGGAGTCACAAGGGTAAAGTCCTGGGTTCAGGTCCTGGGACTTGCATGCCTGTGATCCAGGCTGCCTGAGATTGGCGATCGATTGTGTGTATGAAGACCTTGTTGGGGATGCCTATCTACTGGTTTCTGAATATCTCTGTCTCTCTCATGGAAGAAATATGTAACCCTATATTTGTGAGAGAATGGCCAAGTCATAGAATATCCTCATAGAATAAATTTTCCTGAATTCAACTCATCTAGCCTCCATTAAACTCTTAGTACTTAAGAATTACATGTTGAGAATAAGCCAATTATTCTAAACTTCTTAAGTACTATATCTAATTATTCTTATAGATTATATAGCATCTGCCATGTTAGGAGCATTTAAAGTCCTCGTTTCTAGTAATCTTGAATACAATAAATTATCCTTTATTACAGTCATCTTACTGTATTACATAAAACACTAAATTTTAGTCCTATTAATTTGAATTTTATATCAGTTAACCAGAATGGCTCAAAAACCAGCAGCAGCATCTAGAGTTTTGTAGAAAGACCAAATCTCAGCTACAACCCTAGCAAGTCACAATCATCTCTTTAACAAGATACACGAAAGATTCCAGTTATACATTAAAGTTTAACCGTTCTAGCTTACCAACATTAATTGGGCTTTCTAGAAAGTCATGACATATTCTTGCATAGAAAAAACATGGATGACCCAATATCTAGCAAACACAGAAAAATACGTAGCTAAAAGACCATTCACATTTTTTTCACTTTAAAACAAACTTCATACCCTATGAAATGAACCAATTTCTTTTTGTTTTGTTTTGTTTCCATTTCATTAATATTTTAGTTTTAGTTTAGAGCATTTTTGTATTTCTTTTTTTTTTGCTTTTCTTTTTTCTTTTTAAAATTTTATTTATTTTTTCAATTTCTTTTATACATTCAATTACATATGTCACTTAGCTTGTAAATGAATATCCCAACATGAATACATTTCTCACCAGTCCAGTTGGGAATACTGTACACATTATCTACATCAGATAATAACCCATTTCTTTGTACCATACATATCTTGCCTCTCTATTTTTCTCCTTAATGTCTTTCCTCAGACTCTCCTCCTCTCACTGTCTTCCCACACTGTATCTGGTATCTATAACCATTTTCTATGTTTCTATATACTCTAATAATTCAGTTTCAGCCATAGAATGCGGACTGTTGGTATATACTAAGTGGAGACATACAATGTCTCTTTTTCATAGCCTGGCTTGCTTCACTCAGCAATAAATCTTCCGTATTCATCCACTTTCTTTCAAAAGTCAGGGTCTTGTTGTTTTTTATGGCTAAGTAGCATTCCATAGAGTATATGTGCCATACTTTTTTCAATCCATTCCTCTGTTCGTGGACATTTGGCTTCATTCCATGACTTAGCAATTGTGAAAAATGCCATAATAAACATTGATGTACAAGCACTTTTTCAACTAAGCATTCTTCTGTCCTTTGGGCAGATACCAAGGAGTGGTTATTTATTACTAATTCAATTTCATGGCTTGTTATGGGCCTATTTACACTTTCTACAACCACCTAAAGGAACACAAAATATATAAATTCCACAATTATTTTAAAATAAGTACAATTGGCCTTTTGCCAGAACTGTTATCTTTCATAATTCACCAAAATGATGAACATAAAGGGAAAGAAGAGAGGCACCTAATATATGTTCTCTAGGGCTTTTAGAAAACATGCAGAGTTTCCTTTGGCAATATACACATGAATCTATAAGGTGATACTGTAGACATCAAAGGAATGGGTACCGTTCAAAAAGGAATGCCCCACAAATGTTACCATGGCAAAACTGGAAGAGTCTACAATGTTCTCCAGGATGCTGTTGGCATTGTTGTAAGCAAACAAGTTAAGGGCAAGATTCTTGCTAAGAGAATTAATGTGCATATCGAGCATATTAAGCATTCTAAAAGCAGAGATGGCTTTCTAAAATGTGTGTGAAGGAAAATAACCAGAAAAAGCAGGAAGCCGAAGAGAAAGGTATCTGGGTTCAGCTGAAGTGCCAACCTGCTCCACCTAGAAAAGCACACTTTGTGAGAATCAATGGAAATGAGCCAGAGCTTCTGGAATCTATTGCCTATGAATTAATGACATGGTGGGTGTTAAAAATAAACTTAACTATGGTCTATAAAATTAATGAATCTAAATTAGTACAACTGTCCCACATGAAAAATAAATTTGTGACAGGCAAAATCTTAGCAATACATAATAAATTCATTCACTTTGCTGAGTCACACATCACTTACGCATGTCTTCAAAAGCAGAGTTGACTTTCACACAAAAAGAATTTTGCCTTTTACTTACTTCAACAGAGTCAATTGATTTCCTGTTAATCAAGATTTTAAAACGTCAACTGAAGTTTACATAAGAAAGATGAGGACAATTTAGGAGGACCCAGACCAATATCCGGAATGCCAGAGGTGAGTAAATGAACTTTGATTCTAAGCAAATAATGTTACAAATACTAAGCTGACCTGGCATTCTCATTGCCTTGGGAGCCTTCTTTATCAACCTGAATGCCATAGGAGGGCAGAGAAAGCATACTCTGTGGTACATGTCAAGGCATGTTTAAGCCTAGCACTTAGCAGGCTGAGTTATTGCCAAATAAGAATCTTGCATATTTACCAAACCTTAACAAATATAGCTACTGCTGTACTCATTAAAATTTTGAATCATAGTATTGAGAAAATAAAGTAAGGCATCAACTTGTCTATAAGACCCCAAGCTCCAAACCTAAAAGCAAAAGGTCGCTTATGAATTACTAAAGTGTCTGATTGCAGAGTTAGCGTTTAGCTTACTTGCCTTAAATTCTGTAAAGACCCATGAAGAGAGATGAGGAACTGTGTTTCCATGAACGTGAATTCAGGGCATCCCTAGGTATAGATAGCATGCCCAACCAAAGCTTCAGAGTGGAAATGAAGACTTAGGGTGCCTCTAATATTACAGAGGCAGTACTGTGTGGTTGTGGTTTGAATATTTCCCCAAATTCCTGGGTTGAGATTTGGTTGTGATGGGTTTAAGAGAGTGAAATTAATCTGACTATGGTTTTGAAAGATGGAGTCTTTGGGAGAAAATTAGGAATTGAGGCATTAGGGCAGGACCCCTGTGATTGAAGCCTGGTGGGTTTATAAGGAGAGGGAATAAGACTAGAGACATATGGACACAGACGCATGCACTCCTGCCCTCCACCATGCTGTGATGCAGACAGAAGACCCTTACTAGATGCGGCCCCTGGATTTCAGCTCTCCAAACGTGAACTGAATGAACCTACCTTTATCAGTTACCCAAGCTCAGGTATCTTCTCTTATCACCAACAGAACAGATTAGGAAAAGTACAGAAATTAAGGCATAGGCTTTAGAATCAAAAGAACTGAACACAAATCTTAGTTCCCATGATTAATAGTAAGCTTCATCTCCAAATACATAATAATAATGCTCTTAGAAAGGTTTTAAAGGATTAAATTAAATAATCAGGTAATGCATTAAAGTTATTATTAGCAACAAAAAGAGGATCACAGAATTAATGAGACTATTTACAAAAGCATTAATCTTTCTGGGAACTTCAGAAGCATTTGCAATGGCATAAAGTAGCTATCTTACTGTCATTCCTACCAGAGGTGAGCTTTGAACAGCCCATTCAGTGAACATTTTTCTGATTGAAAATCCATACTACATTGTGCTAGTTATTTGAGATGTAAAAAGAATACAAAGATCCTATGAAATGCAACTTAGAACTTTTTGTAATGGCAGTCATACCATCAAAACTATATGAGTTATGTTGACTACTATGGAAGAATGTCATGGAATGTTATCAGAAATATTTCAAGAAGGACTAGTTTCAATATCAAGATCAGGAAAGGCTTCTGAAGAAAACTGGTGTTTCACATAGGAAGTAAAGAATAAGAAAGAGTTTGTCAAGGCATGAATAGAGGAGCAGTCCAGTCTGCAGCTTTGAGTTCGGCAGAGTTAACACTAGTGGAGGAGCTAATCAGGCAAAGATCAAGGTGGCAAAAGCTCAGGCGAAGCGGCGCAGTGCAAAGCCCTGGGTATCTTTTATCTTAGACATCAGGGGCTCCCATTGAAAGGTTTTATTTCTTTATTTACTCATTTATATTGTTTTTAATTGACACAGTAATTGTATATATTTATGAGGCATGGTATGGTTTTCTGGTGCATGAATACAGTGTGTTATAATAAAATCACGATAATCTATCACTTCCGACATCTGTCATTCCTTTATGTTGGGAGCATTTAAAAGCCTCTTTTCTCGCTACCTTGAATACAATAAATTATTGTAAATTATAGTCATCTTACTTGTTATATAGAACACTAAATTTTATTACTACTAACTGATCTTAATATTGTATCAGTTGTGCCACATCCCCTTGTCCCTTCCCCAACCCCAGCCTTCCTAGCCTCTAATAACCACTCTTTCACTCTCTCCTCCTGTGAGATCAACCTTTTTAGCTTCCACATATGACTGAGGACATGTGACAATTCTTTCTGTACTTGGCTTATTATTTTTGAAATTTTTAATTTTATTTAGCGTTCTTTTAATATGCTACAGGGCACGTGTGCTCACCAGAGAGAGACAGAGAGAGGAGAGAGAGAAAGTGAGAAAGCAAGCTGCTGAGTCAGTCAGCCATGTGGGAATCCAGTGCCTTAAACACCACACTACCTGCTGGTTAGGTGCTTGGCTTATTTCACTTAACGTAATGTGCTCTAGCCTCTTCTATTGACATCTAGGTTTCAATAATAGGATACCATGATTTTTAATGGCTAACTACAATTCCACTGTGTGTACACACTACATTTTCTTTATCCATGCATTCGTTGGTGAACAATTAGGCTGATTCCATGTTTTGGTTATGGTGGGTATGGCTGCAATAAACACATGAGTGCAGATATTTCTTTACCACACTGATTTCTTTTCCTTTGCATGTATATCTAGCAGTGGAATTGCTGGATCACAAGTAAGATAGTTCTGTTTTTGGCTTTTTGAGAAAATCCTATACTGTTTTCCATAATGGCTGTACTAGTTTACATTCCCACCAGCAGTGCTTAAGAGTTCGCTTTCTCTCATCCTCATCAGGATTTTGTTATTTTTGGTCTTTTTGATAATAGCCCTTCTGATTAGGGTAAGATAGTATCTCACAGTTGTTTTGATTTACATTTCCCTGGTGATTAGTGATGTGAGCATTTTTTCATCTACTTTCTGGTCATTAGTGTGTCTTCTTTTGAGAGACGTCAAAATTATTCAGGTAATTTTTTCTTTTTTTTGAGAGATTTTCACTATAGGGCGCGTGCGCTCACCAGACAGACAGAGAGAGACATTAGAGACAGAAAGCGAGAAATCACCCCCCAGGGTGGATGGTCACGCCGCAATCCCTTCTCCTCCATTCTCCTCTCGGGATCCTGAGCACGCACGCACACGCACCCGGCGTGAGTTTTAAGCCACCCGGTCCGGGACGCGAACCGCGGTCGACTACGTGGGAGTCCAGCGACATAGCCATTACGCTAACTGCTGGTTCCCAAATTATTCAGATAAATTTTTAATCTTTTTTTTTCTGCTGAATTGTTTGAGTTCCTAGTCTATTCCATTATCAATCTGTTGTTCAGTGAATAATTAGCAAATATTTTCTTCCCTTCTGTAAGATGTCTCTTCATTCTGTTGTCTCTTTTGTGATGCCGCAGATTTTTAGTTTAATAGCATCTCATTTGTTTATGTTTGCTTTCTTTGTGCTTTTGAATTCTTAACCCAAAAATCTTTGCCCAGTCTGCTGTCCTCAAATGACTCTCTCTTCTGTGATTTCATAGTTTTGGGTCTTACATTGAAGTCTTTGATTCGTTTTAAGTTGAATTTTGTGTGAGAGAGAGAGGACTGGGAGCATGTGCGTGTGTGCCCAAAATCATGAGAGGAGAATGGATTAGAAGTGATTGTGGCGTGGCCATCACCCCTGGAGAGTGATTTCTTGCTTTCTGTCTTTCTGGAGAGCACAAGTGCCCTATAGCAAAAATCTCTCTAAATAATAATAATAACTCCTTGTGCTGAAAATTTTCAGAGTACCAATTGATAGAGAAACCTGGTAAACAAAAAGCTGGGTAATAGAAAACTGATTCAACTACATTTTTGCCTTTAAATATTAATATATGCAACATAATAATGCCATAATTTCAGTATAATTTGCCTTGCCTTTATATCAAGTATCAATTAATATTTTATCTTGTTTTATTACCTGGCTAGTAACCAAATTCTCCTCTACACAATCTTCATGACAAGATGATTATATTTGTTAGTCAGTTTCTAATCTTTAAAAGTAGTTACTGGATCATCATCCTGTTTTGCCTTAGGAAAGGAAAGAGATACTTACTGTGGGCCAGTTGATTGAACACATAGTTTTTATTCTTTTCGTCTTTAGTAATCAGCTCTTCCTACTGCCGCATTTCAAAAAGATAATAAGAGACTATGATGTCTACTATTTTTGAAAACCATAAACCTAAGATTCACATTTGTAGAAACACTGTAAGAAGTTTTAACAGACAAAAACAACTAATTTTGGCCTGAGTCTAAGATTCTAACTTCAGTAACTTAATTAGATAATTTGCCATGCTGAAATTTTTTTCAAGCTGCTTTTTAAAAATAATGATGGTTATTATAAATAACTTTAGTTGGAAGTTGAACTTAATAGCGGACTGATATTTTTCCAACCATGTAAACTCCTTTTATATTTGGACCCAAACACATCCTCCTAGCTCCTCCCTAGGGCCCCACATAATGCTAACTCTTTAGTCAGGTGTTTGCACTAAATATTACCTTGGCTTTTATATAAACAAAGATTTCTGTGAGCAGAATTGCAGGTCATTTTCCAGTTAGGCCTCTTACTCAGTATTCCTAAAATACATATATATATATATGTATGTATATATACATACATACATATATATATATGTGTATATATATACATACATATATATACACACACACACACACACACACACACACACATACAGACATTTAATTATTGCATATCTTTTGAATTCAAAATAGAAAGCAGAATTTCAGTAGCTGCAAAAGATTTATTTGGGGGCAAAGCTGTTAGTCTACCCCACAGTGTAAGTGTCAATGAGTAAGGATGTGACTCTAAGTAAGGTAGGGGATTTATGAGTTTTTTCATTTCTCCACCCTTTTTCCCAAAGTCAGTTTTGAAATCTAAAGGACCAATGAAGCAGATTCTCAAATCTCCTTATGTTATAGTTCCACCATTGTCTCTGATAATGCCTCCTATTTTCTTGAAATAGGAGAACAGAACTTTGGTCTTTGCTTGAAAGGATGACAGATCATGTCTGACACCGGAGCAGGTTGGGAGAAGGCACGAATTTGAATTACAACAGACTTTTTAGGCTCCTAACCACTTCTATTTCACGTAACCTAGTGAAAAACCACCCTTCTTTCTTTTTCTTCCCTTCTTTCTTTCTTTTTCTTTCTTCTTTCTTTCTTTTTCCTTTCTTTCTTCTCTTTCTTTCTAACTAGGTAGCAGACACATGTGCTTACTAGAGAGACAGAGAGAGTGAGGAAAAGCGAGAAAACCCCCTATGGGCATCATCATGCCGCAATGGCTTTTCCTCCATTTCTCCCTCCTTTGGGAATTTCGGGCATGCATGCACATGTTCTCAGCATGTTTTTCAAGCCACCAGATAAAGGGCTTGAACTGCAGGGTCTTTCTTATAGGATCCGGCCACCTTATCCTTCCAGCCATCTTATCCTTCATGCCACTGGCTAGCCCCCACCCTTATTCTTCTGAGTTATCTATGGTAAATCATTAAACATGCATTCATATCATTTTATTTTCATTTCAAACTCTTTCTTATGCCAAGACATCTTCTTGACACATTTACCCAATTTAAATGTCACAGGCACAAATCACCAGTACAATTAGACGACTCATGTATGATCCTTCCAATGGGGACATTCAACGTACATTACGTGGCAACCTGAGGCATCTGCGCCATCTGCTAGGTTCCTGTTGTAAGCATTGCTAATGCATTCCTTCGCTTGTGACTTTTCAGTCCTTTGTGTGAGGGAAGCTCAAACTAGTAGGAAGCTGTTCATTGAAAATGATGGAAGGATTGCAATAATCCAAGACAAGCTGGTTCTTGATCGCCTGATAGCTAAGGGGATGGGGGGAAGGCACAGGTCTCGTGTGTGTGTGTGTGTGTGTGTGTGTGTGTGTGTGTGTGTTTTGGCTTGTGCCAGTCCTGGAACACCGCCGTGGCATGCCCAGTACTGATGTGAGGCATGGAGTTGTCCTGGAAGTCAAGACCTCAGTATTTTATTTATTTCCTGGATGTCAGCTCCTTGAGAACAGGATAGTGAGTATAAGGTTTACTAGATCTAGAGGCTTTAAGACAGTCACAGCATGGAGGTGGTGCTCAATACAATTCACTGGAGAAAATTGGATTACTCAGTAAGTTATTAAAGAGAAATTGGGGGACTAGCAGATGGCTTAATGGCTAGTCACTGGACTCCCACATAGTAGACCATAGTTTGAGTCCTGGATCTGGAGGCCTGAACTCACACCAGGCAAGTGTGCATGCATGCCCAAGATCCTGAGAGGAGAATGGAGAAGGGATTGTGGTATGGCCTTAGCCCCTAGGGGATTATTTCTTGCTTTTTGTCTCTCTGTCTCTCTCTGTCTTTCTGGCATGAGCTCATGCCCTATAGAAAAAACCTCTCCAAAAAATAAAAAAGAGAAATTGGTTGAACATTGATCAGGTTAAAACATCTGTTGAACATTAGTGCAGAATACAAAGATAAATATACAGAAATTAACCTTAAGAATCTTGTAGTGTATCAGAGGAGCTAAGTATGAATTGAAATCGTGGGTAAACACAAAGTAGAAGACGATAGACGATATTAGAAAAAGATCGGTTTTGTAGTTTTTTAATGTTTTAAAAATATTTCTATAATGATTATTCAGTGAAGTCTAATGTTTTGGAAAACACTCTGAAATGTACTGAATACTAGATAAAAGTGAGGGATTATTATATATATAGATAGCTCTGTTGTCTCTCAAGAGCCCTAACGTTGGCCCCACTGCATTAAGAGGCTTTCTCCTCTAGATATCTATAGATCGCGAAGTAGAAAGTGCAAGAAATTGGTAAAGTCATTGGCTTGGCTTGGCTGTACCTTAGAATCACCTGCAGAGCTTTCACAACTCCTCATGGGGACCAGCAGATGTCATAATGGTTATGTCCTTAGACTCCCATGTAGTCGACCCTGGCCCAGGTCCCAGACCTGGCAGCTTAAAACTCATGCTGGATGCATGTGTCTGCATGCCTGAAATCCCTAGAAGACAATAGAGGAGAAGGGATTGCTGTATGGTCATCCCCCCAGGGGGTGATTTCTCACTTTTTGTCTCTCTGGTGAGCATATGTGTTCTATAGCAAAAGTCTCTTAAAAAAAATAAAAACTCCTCTTGTTGGGAGTCAGTAGATAGCATAGTGGTTATATCACTGGACTCCCACATGGCTGACTACAGTTCAAGTCCTAGACCTGGTGGTTTAAAATTCTTGCTGGGCACATGTGCATGCATGTCCAAGATCCTGGGAGGGGAAGGGATTGCAGCATGTCCATCCTCCCTGGAGGGTGATTTCTCACTTTCCCTCTCACGGTCTCTATCTCTTTCTTTCTCTGGCAAGCACACAAACCCTAAGGCAAAAACCTCTAGAATAAATAAATAAATAAATACTCCTCATGTTGGGGCCAACACATGGCGTGGAGGTTAAGGCTAGGTCCCACATGGCCAACTACACAGTTTGGATTTCTAACCAATGGCTTGAAAAATCAATCCAGGCTTGTGTGAGGAGGTTCCCAAGATCTCAAAAGGAGACTGTAGGAGAAGAAATTGTGGTATAGCCACCCGCACCCTCCCCCCACCACCTCTGGTGAGCTAACACACCCTATAGCAAAAACTAAAACCAAAAAAACCTCCTCATGTTGAGACCACACTCCAAATTCATAATCTGAACCTCTAATGATGGGACACAGTCTTCTTACTTTAGAAAGCTCAAGAGATTGAATGTAAAAATTAGAAAGAGAAAGAAAGAAAGAAAGCCCATCAGGTAATTTCACTGGTTAAGAACATTGTTTCTACCCAAGCCTATCTGTTTGTAAATATCACAAGGAACTGCTAAACACCACAGGTTACCATAAAAGATTTTGATTTGTCTGGAGTAGGACCTGGACATTCACGTTTAATTTTCATAGTAATATGAAGCCAGAGCTGATACATACACGGTTAGAGGCTAACAAAAATTTACATCTAAATGTAGGGGGAAACATGGCAAAAATGATCATCTGTTTCTGTCACTGTTTGCTCCTTATCTTGTGATAACCAAGTAATATCCAGCATAAGATATCATTGTGCTTAACAAATTGTTCCCAGGTATAAATGGTTATAAAGGTAACTGGAATGATTTTTATCCGTGAATCTCTGACAGGTGGACCTAGGAAGGCAAGACTGTCCTGGAATCCTTGATCTATGGTCACTCCATTTCTTTTCAGTGGAAAAGGCCCAGGCATGAATAGCGTGCATGCGTGTGTGTGTGTGTGTGTGTGTGTGTGTGTGTGTGTGATCATTTCAACACAATGTCATCACCTATACAAACTTATTCATGCCAAGCACATCTTGCATGGATAAAACAAAGCATTGTGTTATTTCAACTGCCATTTGTTTATAAATACTGTGTGTAATCTACGATGCAGTGTAAGAATTTTTTGGTGTATCAGTTTCCCAGAACTATAGATATAAATGGATCCTCTTAATACATTATATCCACTGTTTATAAAAAGAAAGCATTGCCAAACTTAAAGTTTATTAGAAAACCCAGATGCCTTCCATCCTTAGTCAGCTTTAATTTCAAATATCTAAACAGCACTGTAACAATTTTGCAATCTTGAGAGAGAGAATTTGTACAGTTAGGACAAAAACATAGACCGACGAGGGAGTGTAGACAAGGTTAAAGAAAACGTGGAATAATTACAGGAAGACTAATGATTCTGAATGATGTCAGCAGGCACGCTGGTGCTTCTGGAGAAAAGAATTGACTCATCTCCTCTCTAGACATTCGTTACAGTATTTAGACCAGTTTGTATAAAATTTCTCTTAGGCCTTCAAATAATTTCATGTTTCTATTCAAAAGAATCACATGAATAGGAACCCAGAGCATTTTATTTTCCTAGTTCGTTTATTTTGTTTGGTTTCGTTTGTAGCTCAGCTCTACCTAGACAAAGTCTGACAAGTTATTGTGAACTCGACTACTAAGATCTTCATTGGGGAATGCATTTTTAATGTGAAATGGAATCCCAAACAGCCTCACACTTACTAGTGCTTTTTGCTCAACTTTTTTCATATCCTCTAACTGATCATAGTTGCAAATACCAGCTCCGCTGTACCCTAGCGGTGACACATTTCGAATCGGACTGAGGAAAAGACACAGGTTAAATAGGTCAATGCCACCTGAGAAGCCTTGACTTCCCCTGAAAACGCTCTGTTTGGCAGAGTGGAAGGTAATGTACGTGTACTGAATTTCCAATGAATGTTGTCTCATAAAATTCTCACCACAACCTAGAAGTGAGGGCAGATTATAATACTATTTTTTAAAAGTAGACAATAAAAATGATTAGTAATAGTATTTATGATATATCATCATAAGTTAATTTTTTTAGTTCTTTTTTAATTTTTTTATAGAGCACTTATGCTTATCAAGGAGAGATACAGACAGAAATAGGGAAAGTGAGAAATCACTCTTAGGAAGGATGGCCATGCCATAATCCCTTCTCTTCCATTCTCCTCTCAGGATTTTGGGCACACATGCACATGTACCCAGTGTGATTTTTTAAGCCACATTGTCTAGCACACGTGCCCTATAGCAAAAACCTATTTAAAAAAAAAAGATAGAAAGAAAGAAAAGAAAAAAAGAAAATACCCCCCTTCCCGGGGGGGATGGCCACACTGCAATTTCTTCTCCTCCAGTATTCTCAGGATTTGGGGTACTCACTGACATGAGCCCGGTGTGAGTTTCAAGCTGCCAGGCCCAGGACTCGAACCATGTAGGAGTTCAGTGATGTAACCACTGTGCCACCTGCTGGTCCCAATATATTTATTTTTAAATTAAAACCAAACTTTTTCAAAGTGATTATCCAGGTAGGTGTAAGATTGCAATGTCTTCTTTCACTTATTGGGGAAGGTGAAGAACAAAGTTAGGACTTGTCATTTGTCTGTAATAAAGGTTTATTTACTATTTTTATATTTCTATTATAGTGACCAGCAGTTGGTGTAATGGATGTGTCGCTGGACTCTCATATAGTCGACCATGGTTCGAGTCCCGGACCTGGTGGCTTAAACTCGCACCGTGTGTGTGTGTGTGTGTGTGTGTGTGTGTGTGTGTGCGTGCCCGAGATCCTGACAGGAGAATGGAGGAGAAGGAATTGCAGCGTGGCTATCCCTCCCTGAGGGGGTGATTTCTCGCTTTCTGTCTCTTTGTCTTTCTGGCAAGCGCACGCACCCAACAGCAAAAACTTCTCCAAAAAAAATAGAACCCTCTATATGTTGCTTACTGTCTATATGAAACACGACTGATTGACAAAAACATACATAGATTAAATGTTTTGGAATGTAATATTTGTAGTTTCATCAGCTTGTTGTGTAGGTAAGTACTTGGAACACAGTTTTCAGTGATTAAAAGCTAACAGTAGCTTTTTGAATGCATTAAAATGATGATCACTACAATGAATGAAAACCACCTTATCACAGAAGTATATAATACCTTATTCCCATCTCTAGTTTCTCAGAAGGACTAAGAATTACTTGGACCATTGAATTTTTTCACACCTCTATAATATTCCTACCCATTTTCTCTCTTGATTTAACCAGTGTCAAGCATGACTGTCACAGCTATTGTTTTCTAGTAAACAATAAATCTGATTGAAAAACAAAAAACAAATGAGAGCTTTGCAAACCAAAGTGTCTGCATGCTAGAAGTTCAGTTTCAACTAGCTTGCACACAAGCCAGTTTAGGTAAAAATTCACCAATTATTTGTTAGATATTTGTCTCAGCAGGTCTCATATTGCATTTATGTATTTATTAAGGAACCATTATTCATTGTATAAAACTAACAGAAGAAAAGTCCAAAATGTTACAAATACCTGGCTCTTCCCTTGGAATGAATTTGAAGAAGGCTGTAATGGAGAACTTCGTAAAACTTACAAATCACCAAATAGCTCATTTTACCATGTCTTCACTTTTAAACATCTTTTTCTGATTTTGTTTTGATTTTACTTTTTTTGAGGGCTTATTTCTTTATCCACAGTACAGTACTGTGAAACTATAAGAACTCACAGTGAGTGAGTGAAAGTTTTCTTTTTCTGTCTCTTTCTAATGAGCTATTGTGATGTGCAATTTTACCTATCTCCAAGTGGACCAGTGATTCATTCCACAGATCTTTTCAGATTATAAACTGTTATCTCCCACAACCATCTACATGGAAATTACAAATTCTTTTTTCATTGGTCACGTTAAGATTATTTTTGTTTTCAAAAATGTATCATTAAGGGACCAGCAGTTAGCATAATGGCTATGTCACTGGACTCCCTTGTAGTCGGCCACGGTTCGAGTCCCAGACCCGGTGGCTTAAACTCACACCGGGCGTGTGTGCATGCATGCCCAAGATCCCGAGAGGAGAATGGAGGAGAAGGGATTGCAGCGTGGCCATCCCCCCTGGGAGGTGACTTCTCACTTTCTGTCTCTCTGTCTCTCTCTGTCTGTCTGGCGAGCACACGCGCCCTATGGCAAAAACCTCTCCCCCCCAAAAAAAAGTATCATTAACTAATCAAAACATTTTGCTGTCGAATTTTTAATCACTTTTTCTTTAGAACTATATTTCACATTAAAAAACATCATTGACCATCCAATATATACTTCCAAAATAACCACCAACAGAGTGAATTTTGAATGTGCACAACATAATATAGTATTGTATGTGGAAGGTGGTAAACTTGTTATGTTTCTGATTCGTTTATTATATACTGTCTACATACTTTTAAAAACTGTACTGTACCGGGACCAGTAGTTAGCATAATGGCTATGTTGCTGGACTCCCACGTAGTCAACCGCGGTTCGCATCCTGTACCTGGTGGCCTAAAACTCACGCTGGGCGCATGTGTGTGCATGCCCAAGATCCCGAGAGAATGGAGGAGAAAGGATTGCGGCATGGCCATCCCCCCTGGGGGGTGATGTGTTTTCTCCTATCTCTCTGTCTTTGTCTATCTGGCAAGCGCACATGCCCTATAGCAAAAACCTCTCCAAAAAAAAAAAAAGAAAACTGTACTGTACCCTGAAAAGATGCATAATGATTATATGTAAATCAGAAATTACAATAAAAACTTTTAAAAGAAGAAAATAATGTAAAAACATAGCTGGTGTAATTATATAATATAAGAGAAAATTAAATCACACCAGATGTAATTTATGCTAACTGGAAATGATTTTAACAAATTCTTTACATTTCTCATTTCTCTCAATAACTATAATTTGTTTTTGTTTTTGTTTTGTTTTTGGAGAGGATTTTGCTATAAGGCTTGTGCACTTTCCAGAAAGACAGAGAGAGAGAGACAGAAAGCGAGAAATCACCCCCCAGGGGGGATGGCCATGCCGCAATCCTTTCTCCTCCATTCTCTTCCCAGGATCTTGGACACACACACACATGCACCAGGCATGAGTTCAAGCCACCAGGTCCAGGACTCGAACCACAGTCTACTACATGGGAGTCCAGCAACATAGCCATTATGCTAACTGCTGGTCCCAATAGCTACCATTTGTGAAGAAATAATGATAATAGTAATAACCAATGTCACTGCACTGGACAGTCACTATCTTTCAGGTACAGCTCTTAGCATTATACATGGATTAATCCAATGAATCTGTACAGCAACCATATGAAGCAGAGTTGCTATAAAGATGAATACGTAGAGTCACAGAGAGGGTAAAATGTCCAAGCTTACAGGTTAAATAAAAAATAACATATGAACTTTTTAAAATTGTTCAGAAAGAGAGAAGGAAAGATGAAACACGTGGGGTGAAAAACTTATAGGGAACTCATGATTGAAACATTGACTGAGACTCCTATTGGTATTAATATGTATTTCTATTTTATCTATAATTTTTAAAGATAATCACTAATAGTTATATCAAAAGCAAAAGTACACATCTTTAGCTTTTGTTCCACAATTTCACTCTTGGAGATTTGTGTTAAGGAAACAATTATAAGAAGGCATAATGATTTTGTTGCAAAGTATTCATTGAAACTCACAATTGTGAAAAACTAGAAACTTATAAATTCCCATAATGTAGTTAGCTTTTCTTTCTTTTCTTTTTTTTTTTTTTTGGAGAGGCTTCTGCTATAGGGCGCATGCACTTGCCAGACAGAGAGAGACAGAGAGACAGAAAGTGAGAAGTCACCTCCCAGGGGGGATGGCCACGCCCCAATCCCTTCTCCTCCATTCTCCTCTCAGGATCTTGGGCACGCACGCACACGTGCCCGGCGTGAGTTTAAGCCACTGGGTCCAGGACTAGAACCACAGTTGACTACGTGGGAGTCCAGTGACATAGCCATTACGCTAACTGCTGGTCCCATGTAGTTAGTTTTTTTAAAGATTACATCGTTGTCATTGAAATACTATTAAATAATATTTAATGGTGTGTAAAAGTGCCATTGTTCAGAGATTAAAAAAAAAGATAAAAAATGTTTACACACTATGACTCCATTTGTGTATAAAAATACCCACAATTACACAGATATAACCTTGCATGAAATTAAAATATTAATAGCAATAATTTTAAAGTAGAAGAAAAAAATAACCTTTCAATGTATTTTTACTTGGCATTACTTGTAAATTTACTCTAAATAAAGTATCACTCACCCACTATAAGTGCTTCCCAATGACATCTTCCTGCTAAAGTTGGTGGGTAATGTGTAGAGCACAACCCTTAAGCCCTTCCTCTGATGGAATAGATACCCAGAAAGCCCTTTCCCCATTGTGTAAACTGATGCATGGCTGTTTTAAAGGGGCATACCATGTAGGATCTGTTTCCCATGAAACTATCTCAAGCCTGAAACCAAACACCACACATCTGACAAGAAAACATAACAGGGTTGATCGGTGTCTATGAAGATTGTCAGCCTTGACTTCTTAGAAGGCCTACTTCTCTTATATGAAAACTTTACATTTTCTCAAGTTCAAAAATTTTCAAAGTAATGAGTTATTATGCTAGTGATTTAATTTCCAAAGTTAGTTTCCCACATGTATTTCATGGTCCAAATTTCAGATAGTGTGGGCCTAGATTCAGAAGCTATTTCTGTCATAGTCTTGGGTTGGGGCTTTTTTACCACCTGGATTTGTCCTAGTGAGAAATGATTAATTATCATTATCATATTGGCAATAAATGTTGAATTCTTCCACTAAGTACCATAGAACGATAAATGGCCAGAAAACTAATACGTACTAAGCATATCAACTACCAGGGATAGTGCCCTAACCCAAGAAACACAAGGTTGGAGGCTCTGAACTGTTAAAGACACTTTGAAGACACAAATTTGGAAGGCAAAAACAAGGTCAAAATATAGCAGTCTATCGAGTTTCACATCAAGGGGAACAAATTTGTACCTTTGAAAAGTCAACTAAGATTTAAATCCATTAACCTGAAACTTGTGATTTGTGAATGATAGGCACTACCAACAGGTCTAGGAGGCATCTTGTATTGGAGGGGGGGAATTTTCAATATTACTCTTGTGTATGTTCCTCATTTCTTTCTGTAACAGCCCTGCCCATGTAGAAAGAGGCCATGCCCACTGATAAAGGACTTATTTATATTCCCACAGCCAGATTCTCCACAGTAATCTAGACTGCATCTTATGTAAGCACATGACTCACATGCATTGGTCCCTTTTCTGAAACTCAGGGTGAGAGCCAGCTCCCTGTTATCTGTGGTCTGGGTGCCAAAGGAATAAAATTCTCTGGGTTTTCCCATCTTCCATTTCAGCCTTACATCACTCAATGGTGCTCCCTGACGTCATTTACCATTCTATGGTACTCAGTGGAAGAGTTCAACATTTATTACTAATATGATAATGATAATTAATCATTCTTCATTAGGATGAATCGGGTTGTAAAAAAAAAAAAAATAAAAAAAATAAAAGCCCTAAACGAAGACTGAAACAGAAATAGCTTCTGAATCTAGGCCCACCACACTATTTGAAATGCGGGCCCTAACATATATGTAGGAAACTAACTTTGGAAATTAAATCACTGAAGAAATAACTAAATTACTTTGGAAGTCTCTGAACTTGAAAAAAAGGTAAATTTTGCATATAATATAAAAGAAGTATGCTGTTTTACAGGTCAATGGGACTGAGGGTGGGTGGTATGTGAGGACCTCGTTGGGATGCATATCTTTTGTTTTCTCTCAAAAGAAGTACATAAATAAACTTTGAATTGTGTTTATACTATAACTTTATTTTCATTGTTTTAGGGTCAACTGTTGGCATGGTAGTTAAGGAGTCTGGATCCCCACATGGTCAATTGCACAGTTTAAGCCCCAGACCCAGCACCTTGAAAAACATGCCAGGTGTGCCCAAAATCTGGAAAGGAGGCAGAAATGGAGGAGAAGGGATTATGGTGTTAACTATTCCCCAAAAGGGATCCTTTCTCACTTTCTCTCATTCTTTCTGGTGAGTGCACACACCCTCTGGCATTTCTTTTTTTAAAAGAGCTTTAAATTACTCTACACTATTGCCTATTAAAGATAGTCCTAGCTAGATTATTTTTTTTTAGAGAAAATTTTTGCTATAGGATGTGTGCACTCACCAGAGAGACAGAGACAAAAAGTGAGAAATCACCCCAAGGGGTATGTCACTTTATAACCCCTTCTCCATTCTCCTCTCAGGATTTTTGCATGCATTCACACACTCCCAGCATGAGTTTCAAGCCACCCTGTTCAGGACTCGAACCATGGTTGACCATGTGGGAGTTCAGCACTATAACCAGTATGCCACCTGCTGGCCCCTTTAGTTAAGTGTTCACTGCTCTCAAATACAGATCCTCTGATGCAATCAGGATGGTTTCCCTGATATGCTTTACACATGGCATAATTTTGTTAGTATTGTTGCTGATTATTCTTTAACTTGAAACGTTCTATAATCTCCTCATTGCTTATCAAAGTCCTGTCAATTTTCCAAATCCAGTTAAAGTCCCACCTCCTCAATAAAATTTTGATATCATCTTTTTTCAAGATCATTTGGCATGATGATCTCTAATATCCATGGTGGACTTATTAGCCAGTTTAGAATATTTTCATTCTTCCTCTAATAATAGCACTCAGATATTTCTTTGCAGGCACAATTTTTTCCTTTAGATACAAAGTAGGTGCTTTTCTCGAATAGAATGATTGCCTTTAGTCAAGGAGCAAGCCCATATTCCCAGCTAGAAAATCATATGCTATCTCTTTAGACCACAGACACCCAAGAAGTAAAAATGGTTGGATTGCACACCTTCTAGAAACAGGACAATGCTACTGAAATCATTGTTCTTTAATTATATCAAGGCCTCCATATTCATTCTACAAATTCCTTCTCAGTAAAGATAGAATTTTGTTTTTGTTTTTTTGCTTTTCTTTAAAAAAAAAAATCAAGCTACCTACTAAAACCCTCCATTAATGTCCCCATAAAATTTTGAATATCTTTCTAAGTTTCTGATAGCTACAGTATATTTTATCCTTTTCATGGGTACTCCATAACCACTTGCAAATTATTAGATAAAAGGGGAACTTTTTAGTAAATATGAGTTGACTAATCCACATTATTGTTGTTATTATTATTATTATTATTATTAATACTCTAAATTGCTCCTGATAGAAACTTAAAGGGCAAGAATATTACATGTATTTTCTTTGGTACAAATTCTGCAATCCCAGAAGGGACAATACTGAAAAAATAATAGAAAATCATTGATCCTCCTTGATAGATTTATTAGAAAGGCCACCATTCCACTGATTATTTTTGTGTATATTTTCTACATCCTCCATGAGCTTAACTAAGCATTTATCTGAAGCCTACGGTGTCTAGTCACATGACCCCCACTTATTTAGCATGTACTGGGTTTGCTCGTACTCTCTGCTCTACGTAAGCCTAGTCTGTGACTATTTTCTTAATAGATACATTGCACTGCAGGTGTTATGAAATTTGTGGAAGACTTTTCTTAAATATTTTTCTGAAATTCAGATAGACAGAATAGAGTATGTTCGATTGGTTTTGTATGATCGGTAGTTACCTTTAGCTGGTGACCAGCTGAGATAGTTAAAAGAGATCCATGTTTTGTCTCTTTCTTAGTGAATCCCTATGGAGACCTAATGAACAGCACTTATGTTTTATATTGTTTTGTGACCATTTGGGGAGAAATATGTTCTAGAAGTGATCAAGGTCAAATTCAGTGACAATAATGTTATCCTTTGGAAATGACCAATTCTGCTATCATTAAAAAAAATTAAAATATTACTCTCTGAAATCACTTAAAGATGAGATATTCAGCACCTTCCAGAGGATGATACCCAAGGTTTTGACCTAAGATACCAGAAGGACGGAGATGAGTTTAACTGAACTGAGAACATTATGGAGAGGGAGAAATGTTTGAGAGGAATATCAACTGTTGAACATGTTATCTTTGAAAATCTAGTGAACTTCCAAGTGAAGAAGTTACCTCCCTGAGGTAAAGCTCCAGAGCTGTCTAGTGTTTGCTGGTCCACAGTGCAGGAGGTGGAGATGTTGAGCAAAATCCAGAAAGTGACTGAGCAATAGGAAGAAAACCAGGTGAGTGAGGCATCTCGGAAGCCAAGAGAAAAAAGTGTTTCTAGGAGTTCTGTTTCTTAACCCCCTGAGTTGTCAGACTGTGAACTCAGTCAGTTTGATATCTCTGTGAGATCCCAACAATTCTATCTCACAAAATTTCTTTCTCCCAAGAAAACTCTAAATTAGGTCTGAGACTAATGCCTCATGTTCTACTGCTTCTGCCATGGTCACAATTGCCTTGGGATTGGAGAACAGATCTTATTTCTCATGATAGCGCCACCTATTGTCACCAGTGAGATCCACCACAAATTGTGAGTATATAACCTCCCTATAAAATAGTCATAGCCGTGGCTCCCTGACCTATCTACAGGTTAATGAACAATCCAAGTTAAGAAATAGATCAAATTCTCAGTAGGTTGCTGAAGCATTGCTCCAAGGAAGTTATCTATCACTGTGACAAAGGTCAGAGGGACCAATATTTTTCACCCTGAAGACAGGGAGGCCAAGCTTCTTGGCAAATACTGAGAGAAACTTGAGATATGATACAGCTTATATATCTCTTCAAAAGCTACTTCTCAGTAGGATCTATTATTTTTAGAAATATTCTTAATAAATACTCCTTAAAATATTGTTCTAAAGCCTACTAACACCAAGGCCAACCTTATAACCTAGTGGTTAAGGGAGCCAGATCCCACATGACCAACCACAGTTTGAATCCCAGCCCCGGCATCTTAAAAAACATACCAGACATGTGTGCATGTGTGCCTCAAATCCTGACAAGGTGCAGAAATGGAGTAAAAGGCATTTCAATGTGACCATGTCCCATTGGGGAATCATTTCTCCTTCTCTCTCCATCTCTCTCTGTCTCTGTCTCAGAAAAGTACACATGCTCTCTGGCAATTATAGAAAAACTACTAATACCTAGAATTTTATAATAATCAGGCTTCTTCTATTTTGAAAAATTCTTCAGTATGGTAAGCTAAAACATAATGCACTTTTAGAATGCTTTTCCAAATTAAGACCATTGTGTCTTTATACACATTATGTCCATGCCACTACTTTTAAATCCTATGCTGTATGTAAAAAAAAAAAAAAAAAACCGAGACAAAGAAAAGAGACTATATCGTCAATGCAAATTTTTATGCATGCTATATAATGCATTTTTATTTTTAATTGTCTTTTCCAGTTCCCAAAAAAATAAATAAAAATGAACAATATCCTGTATTTATATTTTCCTTCAATATCTTAAGGTACACAATTATCAAAGCTGATATTGAACACAAAAAATTGATACAATTCAGAACTCTAATAAAATTCATCATCGAATAAGTTACTTTAAACTTTATGCAATATAACTTTATGTTCCATAGCATCTTTAATAGAAACTGTATACCAAAATGGCTCTTTAAACTTAAAAAGTGCAATTACAGAGTGCAAAAAATGCAAAGAGACAAAATACACTGTCTTACATTTAATATCATTGAATTTGAATAACATATGTTTTAGATAGAATTACTCTTTAGTTAAAACATTAAAATGTACTCCAGAAACACTGTTTATATAAGTTGTTACTCTCCTTCCTCTCATATGAAAAAGAGCAAGAAAACAAAACAGAAAATATTGGGCAGTAGAACAAACATGTTTTTGTTAAAAAATCAACAGAATGGATACTGGAGCAAAAATGATCGGTAGTTAAAATGATAAAGGAGGTGAGATGCGAGTTTTAGAAAAGTGCATTACTGAGTTCAACAGAAAGTACACACTAGCTTCATGTAGTTGCTATGTAAAAATTGATTTGATACCTGATGGCAGATTAATTTAGCTAGCTCTCTTCCCAAGAGCTGGAGAATTAAAATCTGAGTTAAAACATTGCCATCCTAGTAGATCCTTTCTCCTGGCCGAGATATGAGAGCAAAGCAAAGATGTCTAGAACAGTAGGATTATATCGTATTGTATTATAAGTGTTTGATATGGTACATAAATCCCAATTTCAAGGTTAGACCTCTAGTACCAATCATAGGATTTAATATCTTTGACTATAGGCTATAGAATATGTGAACTGGATTATCATGCACCCTTGATGGGAGACTATAAATTATGCACTTACGCATTTGGAATTCCTTTGTTCTCAACACATTGGAAATACATAGACCTTGATAGAAATATATATAATGAGAAACCTGTTACATGAACACATTAAACTAAATATGAATTAAAACATTTCCATTGTCTATAAAAATACATGATCTGATAGCAGTCATTTTTTGCTTCCTCAGTATTATCCTCATTGAAATAACTGGTTTGTTTGTTTGTTTGTTTTAATTATTTTTAATCCATTAGAAAAACATCTGGATTGGGGCTGGCAGGTGGCACAGTGGTTGGGGCTCTGGACTCCCACATGGCTGACTACAGTTTGAGTCTAGAACCTAAGGCCTTACTTTCTCACTTTCCCTTTCTCTCTCTCTCCCTGTCTCTTTCTGGTCAAATTAAAAAAATAATAGTAACAAGTGGATTCAAATAAATAAATAATTCTTTAATAAAAAACAAAAACATCTGAGTAAATCCAGCAGGTGACATGATGGTTAAGACTCTCGATCCCCACATGCACAGCTGAGGTTCAAGTGCTGGACTCAGTGACTTGAAAATCATAAAAATAAATAGAAAAATAAGTGAATAAATTATTTAAGAAAACTGGGTCATACTTATTATTTTTGCATATTAATAAGTAATGACAACTCTTTCAGGAGTTCTTTCTTTAAGCATTTTTAAATACAGATTTTTAAAAACCAAAAACTTGCCTTTTCTATGTAATGTGAACTGAGATGCTTAAGAAAAACCAATATACCAGTATTGAGATCTTTACAATAAACCTCTTAGAAATGAAAAAAATAAATAGCAACTGAATTGAAGTTCTTGGTTAGTCAATAAATTTTCTTTGAAATAAAAATCACTGAAAATAAGACTTATTTTGTATCTGACAGGTGTCAATAAAAATGTATAGGGTTTAAAATATGCTTTCACATAGCACATTTGAATTTAGCTCTATGAAATGGAGAATAAATACTCTTTTAGATCTCACTGATTTTTATTTTATTTTCTTTTATCTTGTTTTTTAAGTTTTATATATTGGTTGATAGAGCAACAAATGACCATAATTCTATGATTGAGCTTGTGTGTATAGACGTACTTGTTTGTGAATGTGTATATGGATACATTTTCATTTGTTTTGTCTGCTTGTTGCTTTAAGAACTTTAGATGGGAGTCATATGAATGCACCACATTACGTGATCCATGGATACACATGGAGACAAGTTCTGGCATCTGGTATTCCAGAGGTCAGCTGTGGCCTAATATTTCTTTGTTGCCCTAGCACACTACAGGAAAAAAGTGGAAGGAGAACAGATCCACCCTGACCTGGTATGTAATCCAGAGAGATGCTAACCAAAGGTTCAGCGTTCAGTGAAGCAGCCTCCCATGAAATCCAGAGGTGGTGATGCCATGGTTCTCTGTGCAATTTGTCCAAATACTCCTAGCAACTCCCTTGACCTATGTGTTCAAAGTGCAGAGGAAACCTTATTTTCTTATTTCCTTCTCTTTCAAGAAGCAAACGACAGAAAAAGAAAGGGCCTGGGTTCTGTCTCAGCCTCCATAGAAAGATGTAATTAAGTCTTGACATTTTAAAAGCTTCTCAATGAGTTTCTTATTTGAAAAAAGTACACTGTGATTTGATGTTATTTCCCCACTTCTTGTGATAGGATATCATTTTAAATATTTAAATTCTAGAAATAGCTACGTATTGAGTTCTGTGTTGTTTTTAGATATTTTTGCCATAGGGTGTGTCACTCTCTGGAGAGAGAGACAGGCAAAGTAAGAAATCATCTCCTAGGGGGACGGCCATGCCACAATCCCGTCTCTGGGATTTGGGGCACACGAACGCAAGTGCTTGATATATTTTTCAAGCTGCCAGGTTCAGGACTTGAACCACCAAGCTGGCCATGTGAAATCCAGCACCTTAACCACCAGACCACCTGCTGGCCCTTACTGAGCTGTTTGTAAGTTAAAATTCTCTTGAATAGAAATGAAATCACTCTATTTCCATACTTAGACAATGTATACAACAATTTTGATATTATGTTTTAACATAATAGCTAATCCATAAAATTTTGGAGAACGATTTAATCTTAGAATTATTCAGCAAAGTTCTTAAGAAAATAAATACTCTCAAAAGAAGCACAAATTTGGGCTTCAAGTGTGGATTATTTTTTTCTTATCATCTGGTGAGCAACAATGACCTCATATGTTGTATTATACAAAAAAGGAACATTGTGAAACTATGAAATATGCATGATTTACATAAAAGATTACATAAAATTACGTTTCTCAATTCATTTCACTTAAAGAGAATCCGTTGGTGGTGAGTGGTATCTATAGAAGTCATGGGTAGGGATGGGGAGCTTCCCATTTCCCTCCCAGCAGAGAAACAGTTTTCACTGAGATGGACATGAAAGCTTAGTTTGTTTTAAATGTGCCATGCTCAGCACATAACCTATATTTGTTTCTCCTAAATTCCAAATTCCAGCTGTGTTACTGATCTAATACAGTGGTGTCAACTAATACATCAAACCATGATATAGTCCAACCAATTATCATTGATGAGTTGAAAACAACATCCATGATTAACTTGATTTGCTTCGCAAGCTTAGAGAAGTATGTTCTTTGTTGATACTTTCTGAGCAAGGAACTGGGCATTGCTCACTCCTAAGCACTGTGCAGCAAGCATATGGGCTTTGAAGCTTTTCAAGAATGCATTTAGCTCAGGAAATCACTTCTTACAAAAATATCAATTTTCTTTTCATATTAAATACTTTCTGTGCATATACATTAGAAAATAGTCTGTCAAAAATAAAACACAAACATAAAAACATTTTCCAAGTATATGAAAAATATACTGTGGTTGACCTAACGCATGACCCAACATAAATATTATTAATAAAATAGGAATATGAACATTAACCAGGCACATGGTGCATCTGGGACCACAAGTTCGAGGGTGCCATTCAGACTTGTGGCAACGTTGGATCCCGTGTGGTCACTCTCTCGTATTCCTTCTTTGATTCTTTACTTTTTTGATTCCTATACCTAGAAAGATTCAAAAATGAAACTGTTAGCACCATAGTTATTGACAAGGAGAACAAAGTATGCTGATAAAAGAAACAAATATGGGGACTCCCAAAGCACACCAGCCTACTGTTTTCTAAACGTTGAAGGTGAAGTTAGAGAAAGCAAATCAAAAGGAAAGTAGAAGGGATTGGTTCTGCAGTCCATCTGTACACACTGAGGAACTGGAAAGGCAGGAATGAATGTGGCTTCAGACCCTGCTAGAGATATTTGTCTCTCTCAATAATTTAAAAATCTAATCTTATAAAAGTAACATACTTTCTGGGGAGCCAGCAGGTGGCATAGTGGTTATGGCCCTAGACTCCCGCATGGATGACTATGGTTAGCGTCTCAGGCCCAGAGGCTTGAAACTCACATTGGTCACACTCGTGTATGTGTGTGTGTGTGTGTGTGTGTGTGTGCCGAAAATCCTAAGAGGAGAATGCGGCATGGCCATCCCCACATGGGGTGATTTCTCACTTTCTCTCCTCCTGTCTCTCCTGTCTCTGGTGAGCACGTGCGTCCAATGGCAAAATAAATAAATAAATAAAATTTTTTAAAAAATTCTCTTTAAAAAAAAAAGTAGCGTGCTTTCCAATCTTCAAATTAAGAGTGCATGGCTTTAAGGGAAAAAAAAATTGACTCAAATCTACATTGAAAAATTTGTACAAGTTCCAGAATTTGAAGGACTTCATGGAGAATTTTTTTTTATTATTATTATTATCTTTTAGATTTTTGTCATAGGGCATATGCACCCTCTGGAGAGAGACAGAGAGAGGAAATGGGAGAAATCACTCCCGGGGGAGATGGCCATGCCTCAATCCCTTCTCCTCAATTTTTCTCACAGGATTTTGGGCATGCACACACATGTGCACAGCATGATTTTCAAGCCTGCAGGTCTGGGACTTGAACTGCAATTGGCCATGTGAGAGTCCAGTGCCTTAAGCACCACACCACTTGTTAGCCCCCATGGAGACATTTTAAAGGCAACTCTTATGAACTCATTCACACTGGCACTATATTCTAGTCTTAACCCTAAAAAGAATTGCCAGTCTGTAATTTCAATGTCCCCCTTTTGTCTTTTCCTCTGTTATCAGCTTATGATATTGTACATCCAGAAGTATGATTGCTTTGGGGTGCTAACAAGAACCATATCTTTAACAGTAAGCTTTTAAAATTGTCTAGAAGCTTACTTCTATTAGTCTGCTTTAAATTTTAAGGCCTCAAGCATTTGAAGTTAATTTATAAGTCTATGTTTTATAAAGTATAAAATCTGATCCCCCAAATTAAATATTATGTGGGTAAAGTATAACAGTAGCATCATGCCCTATGGTTTACTTTCACCTGTATGAGGGCCCTTCAAAAAGTATGTGGAAGATAGAATTAAAGTACAAGTTTATTTGGGCACAAAAAGAAATTTGAAATTCATGAATAGCTTTTTTTTTTATATATTATGCTTTTTCTATAAACTATCAAATTCATTACCAAAGACAGTCCTGTAATTTATGTAAGATAAGAATTTCCGGGGCCTCCTGGTTGCATGGTGGCTAGGGCAACTGTGTCTAACATGGCCAACTTTATGGTTCGGGTTCCAGACCTGGCAGCTTGAATGCATTTGCACGTATGCCCAAAATCCCAAAAAAGAGAGAAATGGAAGAGAGGGGATTGCAACATGGCCATTTCTTAAGGGGGTGAGGGGTGGGGGGATGCTTTCTCACGTGTTCTCTCTGTTTTTCTCCGGCAATTGCATGCACTCCTTGACAAATTAAAAAAAAAAAAAAAAAAGAATTTCTTTCTGGGCCCAGCTTCGGTGATGGTGTTGGTAAGGTACTGAGCTGCAGCACTGCAAACCACTTGGTTGACTGCAGGCTCATATCCACAGCTCTCTTGACCAGAAACATGTAAGGTACATAGTACGTGCCCAAGTTCCTGATGAACTTAATGAGTAAGGGAAGGGGATCGCAGTGCAATGAGACCCTATTGAGAATGCAGCTCGCTCTCTCTCCTGCATGCACACACACTATCATGAATAAAATAAAGGGAATTTTAAAAAATAATTTCTGTGTTTTATAAAAGAAGGAACTGATTGTCCCAGTTTGATTTGGATAAGGTCAAATAGTGATAAGTAACAGCTAATAAAGCATTAAATCCAGATGGTCTATAAATATCATCAGTGCAGATTCTACTGTATCTCTTTAATGCTTTGTCCAAAATTTTACCCACTTTATAGGTCTGTATAGTATAAAAGCAATTTATGAAACGAGAGTGTAAAAAGCACGGGCTTACCATCTGTAGAAATAGTATATGGAACCGGCAATTATGATAAGAAACAACATAGTAAGAATCACCGTCAAAACCACATATTCTTTGCTCAAGGGTTGGTGGACGGTTAATATGAAATGTTCACATCGGACACCCGTGTAACCCACTTCACACCTAAAGGACAGTACCAGAAAAAGAAAAAGATCAGTTACTGCAAAAGGAAATCATGGGTATGAATTCGTTTGATAAGAACTAATTTCTCACTGTAGTGTAAGAAATCAACAAGATTTGCTAAACATTGTAAAGAGCAATTTAAAGATTGGTCTTAGGATTGAACCAACATTGATAAAAAAGAGTATCACATAGCTCTCCAGCAAAATTGTGATATTAAAATACCAGTTTGGTTCAGCTGTTGGAGTGGCTGATAATCTAGAACTGTGTTTTGGAACTTTCATAGAGCTTCAGATGCTATTTGTTTAAGACACTGGCATCAATTTTTAAAACAGTAATTGATAGGAAATCCAAGGAAAAGATTAAAAGCTGAGCTGCCACTTGGCAAGTGTGAGAAAGAGGCATCTGAAGCCCTCCCCGCTCTGTACCTACTAAGAATGTGTACAATTTGAAAGCTATTATTTGTTCCTTCATTTAAAAAAAGTTAATAATATTTATAATACCAGGAGTCTTAAAAAAGTTCATAGAAAATGTGAATTATGAAGAACGTGTGCATGCATTTCAAGATTTTTCGCACCAAAACAGACTTACACTGCAATGCCATTTTCCATAAACTTTTTGAAGCCCCCCGCCCCCACACACACATATAAACTGCATTTTAAGTTTATTCTAGTCCCAAGGAAATAAAGGGCAACTTTGAAAAGAGAGAGAGAGAGAAATAAAGCTTAAAAGCTGTAAGGTTTGTTTGTTTGTTTTCTGGCATATTACCTGCAGTAATTTTCTTCCATGTCCACAAGGTAGATGCACTGTCCATGCAAACAGTAGCCAACCATGTCGGGGTCGCACTTTGTAATTGACACTTGAGCCACCCGTGGACTGTCATCCATCTGAACTGTGAAAGAAATGGAAAGTAGTAAATAATCTATTCCTTTTTGGGAAGCCTTAAGCAACCTTTCAGAACGCTAACCACTGAGCCACTTCAATAAATCGGAGTAGAAGCTAATCCGCTAAGGAGAATTTTTAGGAATACAAAGAAGTCACTCGTGGACTCCCTTGGACCAATAAACAAACACTCAAATCCAAAGGCAAATGTCCAACAGACTAAACAAGACATGATAACACTTGAGGATTTATTTCTCGAAGACCACCTTTAAAGAGAGAAGAGGCAACTTCAGCACACACCTGTCACCACCCTCCACAAAATGTGTAATTTACTTCTCAAAACAAAATGTGTCTAATTTTTACAAATCTCAAAACAATTCTGACATTCTTTATTCCCAAAAGCAATTGCAAACAAAGAATAAACAATTCAAGAGAGATTACTTCTGCAGCAGTTTTCTAAGCTATTAAAGCTTGTTTTGGTGTGTCTCTATAAACTGAGGTATGCCATCAAAAGAATCAGTCAATGGGACCAGCAGTTGGTGTAATGGCTATGTTGCTGGACTCCCATGTAGTTGACCATGGTTCAAGTCCCAGACCTGGTGGCTTAAACTCACACCAGGCAAGTATGTATACGTGCCTAAGATCCCAAGAGGAGAATGAAGGAGAACGGATTGGGGCATGACCATCCCCCCTGTGAGGGGTGGGTGATTTCTCACTTGCTCTCTCTCTCTATCTCTCTCTCTGTCTTTCTGGCACCCACACATGCCCTATAACAAAATCCTCTTCGAAAAAAAAAAAAAAAAAGAATTAGTCAAGGTCTCCCAACACTCCCAACAATGAGAACCAAATGCAAACCAGGTGAAAGCTGAGTTAGAAATGCCTCTGTTAGGTAAACACAAGAACAAAAATAGGAATACTGTTGCAACCTACATGTAAAATTCACCTTAGAATGTTTCATTGCTAAAGTATGAAAGATAATTATGAAATTCTGAAAAAAATTTACATATATAGTGTCTTGAAAGGCAGCTAGGTGACATGGTGGTTAGGGTGCTGGATCCCATGTGGTCTACAGAGAGGTTTATGTTCCACACCCAGTGACTTGAAAAACACATGGGGAGCCTGTGCCTGTGTGTCCAAATTCCCAAGAGGAGAATGAAGGAGAAGGGTTTGGAGTGGTCATCGCCTCTTGCGGGTACTTTCTCACTTTCTCTCTCTTCCCCCACCCCCTGGCAACCACTTACATCCTATAGCAAATTAAAAAAAAAAAAAAAAAAGTTCATTGTAATAAGTTAGCCTAAATAAGCAAAAAATGAAAAAAAGGATGGTGGGGGAAGCTGACCAAACTTCCTGAGAGTCCAATGATGAAGAACTTAAGAGAAATGTTGTGGAAATAGCACATTTTCTCAAGATATCCTTGACTCAACAGCTCGGGCTGAACAAGAAGCAGATCTCCCTTGGACCACATCCAGAACCTGCACCCTTCCAGGGAAACCCCAGGCAGTTCTGATGTTTCTATCTCTAACACCTCAGCACAGTATTGGGCACAGATTCAGTACTCCATAAACATTTTCTGAATTAACAAGAACTGAAAAGGATATCGTTTGTTCCTCTTATGTATAATACATATATTGAGAGAGTGTGTGCGTGACCTCTAATAAGAGTTTTGCAGCAAAGTTCCAAGGAATGATCAAAGGGGATCTGATTTTCTTTCTTTCCTACCTCTTTAAGACCAAACCTTTATATATAATAAGATGTCTGATCTCTCTTCCATCGGTTATTTTTTGTTTTCCAGAGTGCTAGTTCATAAGGCAATTTTACAAATGAATACAGAAGCTGTCTTCTGCCAGTTTTCACTGTCACAGCTTCATAGACATTCAGTTTACATTTCTGTTAAAAAATGCGTACCCATTGATGCAACAGTCACAAAGGTGGGCTTACCTAGGGCTGTGCAGTTGTCACTGGATTCTCCTGGGATACATGACGGAATCACAGTCGTACTGAGAACGGCTTGTAGAAGGTAGAAACCTAGTTATGGAAGGAAATCTAATATATAATTAATGTTTCAAGGAGAGGATGCTGTTCAGCTTTTTAACATAACTGCAGTACCTATAAAGAGGTTTTAATTGTTTCAAGGGCTTGACTCATCGAGACCATAAAATAAAATACTTCATAGAGACAGGCAAATAATTGAAAATTAATGAACCCCTTGCTCATCTGTCCAAGGGTAAATGCTTTAGCACTACATTCATAGTTACAGATTTCCCCTGAGCTGAACATTTCACAATCATTTCAGAGATTTGATTTTGAAGTCTCATTCCTTAAAAAGCTTATCAATTAGACAATTTCCAAGGTTTTATTCTGTGATTGTTCAGCGCAGAGCTTGGAGGTAGCTGCCATTATGAAAGGAGTCTTCATATAAAATCCAGTTTCACTTAATGATAACAACTAACCAAGAAATTCACTAAGTCACTTTCATTATTGATTTATGAGCCTGAGGTAGTCTTTCCTCTGTACTGCACATAAAAATGTATTAATTATTAAAATTAATTAATTAACTATAGTTAATAAAGTATAACCTAGGTAAATTCAGGATGTATCTTAGCTAATATGGGAAGGAACTGGCATGCCAAGACCTAAGAGCAAGTTTCTGTCATCACAGGGCGAGTTTGAACCAGCTGCTTCATTACGTATCTCAACGAAAAGATAAATGAGGGAAAACAGAGATCAAATGACTGGAATAGTTTCTGAATTGTATAAAAAGTCTGATAAGAAGAGCCCTTTTAATTGCACTCATGTTTACTTAAGCTGATTAGCCTCTTCTGTCAAACTTTGGGTATTTGCACTTCAAACACCCTTTCAGTATCTATGAGTTACTTGTAACATAAATACTGATGGTGGTGGTCGTATTAGTTAACAGCAATTAACATTTCTTGAACATGTACTATGTACCAGACATGGTTCATTCACCTTATATATATATATATGACATGGGGCTGGCAGGTGACATGGTGATTAAGAGCCAGCTGACGTTCAAGTCCCAAATCTAGCAGTTTGCTTTCTTACTTTCCCTCTCTCTTGCTCTCACTCTCTCTCTTTTCCTCTCTGGTCAAATTAAAAAAATAAATAAATAAAGTTAAATAAAATAATTCTTTAAAATGTCATGATGTATTTTTCCTTCTTTCTTTTTTTCAGAGAGATTTTTGTTAGAGGGCACAGGTGATCACTGGAGTGACAGAAAGTGAGAAATTACCCCCTATGGAAGATAACCATGCCACAATTCCTTCTCCTCCATCCTCCTCTTGAGATTTTAGGCATGTACACACAAGCACTTGGCATGAGTTTCAAGACCCAGGTCTGGGACTCGAACCGCCGTCGTCTATGTGGGAGTCCAATGATGAAACCATTATGCCATCTGCTGGGCCCTTCTGTATTTTTTTGTGCAAAAATGCATCATGTCTTTTCTGACAGCCCAATGTATGATGTAATTTAATCCTCTCAGTAACTTTTTGAGGACAATATGATCCCCATTAGACATGAGAAAACCAAGACATGAAGAGTTTAAAAGACTTTTCTTATGTTATGTGTTGTTAAAAAGGCTGTATTTTGTAGTTTGGAAGTGGACAATACTACTCAAGTGTAATAGACATATCACAAACCTAGAATAACTGAAATTAAAACCGTATTTAACCCCACAGAGAGACAACAAAGTATGGTGAAAAAGCAATTCTGTAAGAAAACTTGAGCTATCTGATGGACAATTAACTTCTCTGTGTCTTAATTTTCCCTACTTTACAGAGTGTGAGGATAATGAAATAAAAGATAAAATATTTGAACTGTCTGACATACCAGAAAACACCCAACTTCCTTGACACTCAACTTCCAGCCTCTCCTTTTAACAGTATATGTAGGGAGTGCCCTCTACTGGCTTATAGCAAGATTATAAATCTCTCTAATTTTGAATTTTAAAGGATGATTTAATTCATGTAATAAAATAATTTTCTTTCGAATTGGAGGAAGCTTGTATCTGTTAAGAAAATTGCATATTCTTTGGGTATTAAACCTAAATTACACGTCAGCATCATAGTTTATATTTTCATGTTTCAAACTTAGTATTAACAAACCAATGAAGCAGTTATTAGCCCCAAACAACCTACGTGCACTTATATTGATTTTTTTGCCCAGCTAGCCTGTGGCATGGTAGTTGGGTAAGCTGAATTACACATGGGCCACTGAATGGTTCATGTCCTGGACCTGGCAGCTTGAAAAATACCCCAGTCATGTGTGTATGTGTGCCCAAAACCCTGAGTGGAGAAGGGGAGGATAAGGATTGAAGCATAGCCATCCTCCATTGGGGGGTGGGATGCTTTCTCACTTTTCTTCTCTTCCTCTCTGTCCTTCTCTGGCAAGCACATTCATTCTCTGGCAACATTTTTTTTTTTTTTTGGTAATTAAACGTTTTTTTTCCAAAATCACTTACATAGTAATTACAGGAAATAAAAGTTAGAAGTCTCTTTGACATCAAGTCTCATATTCTTTTAATTATTTGAAAGTACAGTTTTATTGGAAGATTAAGAACTATCCATATCATACTCTCTGTTTCTCCTACAATATAATTGCTGCCTCAATTGCTCTTAAAGACCAATAATAATCGTAATAATGAAGCATTATTATTTTTAAATTTGCCAAAGGGCATATTGCTTACCAGAGAGAAACAGAGAGACTGGGAAAGTGGGAGAGTAAGGGGGAGACCGAGAAAGTACACCCACCCCCACGGTGGGGGCATGGCCATGCTTCAATCCTTTCCCTTTCGTTTCTCCATTCTGTCAGGACTTGGGGCATACACACATACAAACCCAGCATGGTTTTCAAACCACTTCCAAACAATGGAACCATGTGATCAGCCATGTGAAATCCAGCTCCCTTAACCAGTAGGCCACAGGGCTGGCCCAAAAAAGTATTTCTTAAATGACAAAAAAAAAAAAAAAATTATGGCTAATGTCTGGTTTTCACTATCAATTGAACAGAGATGAAAAGTATTTTTCACACAGATTTTTATGGGGGGATGAGTTACATTTCCATCCAAATCAACTTTGTTCTACTTCTCAGTATAATTTTGCCATGTACTTTCACTAGTGAAGAACTAAATTCATTAGCTTATATAGTCTCCTCAGTCACAACTGGAGTTTACTATAGGGTGCATGCACTCACCAGAAAGACAGAGACAGAGAGACAGAAAGCGAGAAATCACTCCCTCCCCTCAGGGGGATGGCCATGCCGCAATCCCATCTCCTCCATTCTCCTCTTGGGATCTTGGGCACGCACGCTACACATGCCTGGCGTGAGTTTAAGCCACCAGGTCTGGGACTTGAACTGCAGTCAACCACATGGGAGTCCAGCAACATAGTCATTATGCCAACTTCTGGTCCCCCCAACAGGAGTTTGACTTTCCATCTGTTTACATCCTTGACATTCCTATTTCTCCACGCTTCCTCCACTGAAGAAAGCTTTAGAAGAAATAATTCTCCCTCTAAAAAAGTAACAGCCAGGAAAAAAACGCACATTTAAAGCTAGTTTATCCTTAACAGAAACCAAAGACAAGCCTTTCCTGTTTGAAATTGCTTACAACTGCAGTCTGCATGGAATCCAGCTAATTATTACGGGGTGTTGTTTCTTAGTCTCTCCCTCTATCTCTTTTTTTAAGCTTTTTAGTAAGTTGTTAGGTTTTCCTCTGTTGGAAACTTTGTTCCAGTTGTCCAGGCCACAGGTGAAATATTTGTCTTTGTCAATTAAAGAATGTTCAGCCCAGGGTGTGCCTCCACAAAAACTGGGCTTTCCTCGCCTGTGACGCTCCCTTGGACACAGTCCATCGCTCAGGATAGTTTCTGTGAGACCTGCTGCTTTAATCCACAGCAGCTATGTTACAAATGGAATTGTAAATCATTTTAAATACCCCTCTCAAATTAAAGTGTGTAACTATAGTTCCATTATGGATGTGTGTAGCCAATAACGCAGCAAAATTGGTTCTACCTCACGGGACCATCCGCACAGCTCAATTGCTTTAAAACAGTGGTTCTTGCGTGATCCTTCACTATGCCTCTGACTCAAGTCCTTGTGGACGGGGGTACAGGAGTGAGTGGGAGTGATGAGAAGATTGAAACTCCACCTGCAGGGGCCAGCAGGTGGCATGGTGCTTAAGGCATGGAATTCATATGGCCAACAGCAGTCTAAGTCCCGGACCTAGCTTGCTTTCTTACTTCCCTTTCTCTCTCTCTCTCTCTGTCTCTTTCTGGTCAGATAAAATAATAAAAATAATAAATTAAATTAAGTAATTCTTAAAAAGAAAAAAAAATCCACCTACAGAGGATTATTGCACCCTCCATTCTGTCACACTTCAGAATCACTACTCATTTTAAATTCATGAGGGAAGGAAAAAATGCAAAAATCCGAACCTTAAATTACCTTAACTTTTCAGGGCTTTTTTCATAATTTGAGTGTTAGTTGAACATAACAACCTCTCTCTGATTAATTGGAAGAGAAGGGATTGTGATGTAGCCATCCCCCTCTGGGGATGATTTTTTGCTTCCTGTCTCTCTGTCTCTCTCTGTCTCTCTGGTGAGCACACATGCCCTATTGCAAAAATCTCTCAAAAAAAAATCAACTGTGAATATTATATTTGAGTTTTTGATCCTTGACAATGAGTCCCTGCTAAGAAAATAATTCATTTACTCTGGTACTCAAAAGTTGGGTCATGTCTATGTCAAAAGACAGATCTGGGAACCAGCAGTTAGCGTAATGGCTATGTCGCTGGACTCCCACGTAGTCGACTGCAGTTCGTGTCCCAGACCCGGTGGCTTAAAACTCACGCCAGGCGCGTGTGTGTGCGTGCCCAAGATCCTGAGAGGAGAATGGAGGAGAAGGGATTGCGGCGTGACCATCCCCCCTGGGGGTTGATTTCTCGCTTTCTGTCTCTATGTCTCTCTCTGTCTGTCTGGCGAGCGCACGCGCCCTACAGTGAAAATCTCTCAAAAAAAAATAAAAAAAAAAAAAAAAAAATAGCCAACATGGCACCTGAAAAAAAAAAAAAAAAAAGACAGATCTGGCAGCAAGTTCCATATTGGTAACTAAGACACAGAGGAATTCAGTACAAGGTAACATGGACAGATGATCTCTGAACCCAAAAGTGGCAGTGGAGCTCCTATTTCAGTCCACTACAAAAACTGAAATGCCATCAGAGGCGGTACATTCTGTCAGATTTCCAAATGGGTTTAGGAATGTGAAGCACAACATTCATCTCTCTATCTTTACCTTTCAGAGGTTGCGTTTCAGTGAAATCTTGAATGTGCCAGCAGGAAGTGGTGCCCGTGACTCACAGGATACAAATCGCCTCTTCCCTGTGAGTCAGGGCCGAGCCTACACCCTTTCGCAATATTAGGGGCCGTGCGTGGGAGAAATTGAATACCACAACTGGAATGGGGATAGCACTAAATGTCGTGGGACCTGGGGCAGTAAGAAGTGGTTGCCCCATAGTCAAGAGGAATGCCAGATGTAGGAAATATCCTTATTGGACATGCCTTCTTTGACCTTGTTTCCTAATGGTCACACTGAGGGATTCATCTCGAAGAAGGCCCATACAGAGGAGACTGGCTGACCAAGTCAGCAAAACCCACTGCAGCTCTCAGAGAGAAGTTGACTTTGCTGGAAAACAAGCAAATAAAAACAATCCAAGGTAAAATTAGGTATGCTACAGAATGAAAGGAATGCACCTTATTTTTCCAACTGAACTCTTTAGAAAATTTAGACCAGAACAGCAAAGCATGATGACTCATAGATTTGCCCAGCCCAAACAGGTAGCAAAATCCGCTTTGTTCACACTTTTGCTGTGGTCATATGCCAACCTACTCAGGACTGTTAGTTTGTCATAGATTCCTTCCATGACAGTCTGTAAGTTTAGGAATCATCAGTAACATAAGAGGCTTGTTAGAACTTGTGTACTTCCAAGGAGTGTAACAGATGTCTTCACATTTTCAGATGTCTTTCTGTTTTAAATTAATTCACTATTAGATAAGTTCTAACCTTGGTTAAAATGCTCGTAAACTCTATCACATCAGATACTGAAAAGACCTACCGTCAGCAATTTCCAACAGCACACTTTTCAGAGGAAAAAATATATCGATATCTATGTAATACAAAATTAACCTTGTCTTCTATCAGTAATCATTCTATTCCTACAATATTTTAATGTTAACTTTATAACTAAGTTTCATTAAAAGCTAAATGTAAAAGCTAAGGATAACTATCTGAGATAAAACAGCATGAATCTAAAAGTTGATGTGACGGTGGGTTACCTATAAGTATTTCTTTTAATTTTAAGTTTTAGCAGATAGCCATGGATCTTTCTTGTCAAGTGGCAAGAAAAGATTTAATATGAAATGGTTTTCCATTCACAGGTATTCAACTATACTTTACAATTTCTGTAGTAATTTCTAAATCATACTTCAGAATGCTCATGTATTTTAGTCATCATACAATACTATCTCTAAAGTTATTCAAATCAAGGATCAGTGAGTAAAGATATAAGGGAATTACCTATTACCCTAAAAAAATGAACTGAAAGATGTATCTCTCGTTCATAATGGCAGTGTTCCTGTTAATACAAGAGAATACATACTAACTCTCGTGTAAACAGTACAATTTATATTAATCTAAATGTTCTGGAATGTTCTAAGAGCTCTAAAGATAGAGCTTGCCTCTCCTAAAAGTCAGAAATTAGTCTCTAGAGTATTACTTCAACTTTTTTATTGGACGTTATTTTCCTAAAGAAAATCTTAAATGGAAGGGGGCTTTATATTATTTTGTCTACTTTCACTCCTTTCCATCTTACTTTTCATTTCTACCTCTATAGATCCCATTTTGAAATACAAATTATTATTGCCTTACTGTTCCAAAAGAAAAAAATCTACAGAAGCAGCAGTTTGCATTATGAGTGTTTCCCATTTGGCTTCTTTTTGTTATGGTCATGAGGTCTAAAGCTTAAAATATTTAACAGCACTTTTAGAAGCATAATGACTATTTGGCTTTCTCTATAAATGCCTATTGCCAAACATGAATTTGTAAAAGGATAAAGTTTTAATCAGTGAGCAATTTAAAAAATGAGAAAGTACATAAAAGATCAATTTAAAAGCCTAAAATCTAATTACTTTTCATTCAGAGGACCTACATAACGCAATTCATACTGTGGAAGCTATTGGAATTTTACTTTGTGGAAAGGTATATATGGTTAACATTGAAGAGCTTGACTTCAGTGAGAGATTCCTCTGCCTCTATGATATAATTGTAGGGTGGGAAGGGCTTAGTTACTACCCAAAAAAACAGAAAAGAAGGAGGAGGATAGTTTATCCTTTAGTTGCTCTTAGTAACCAGATGTGTCAAATGATATTTATCTAATACAAATCTATTGATTTTTCCATGTGCAATTTATTAAACAAAGGACTGAAAAGAATATTGGTACAAAGAACATGGTTCCTATCTAAATAGACTCAGTGGGACTAGACAGCCTGGGGTAGTGAAGGAAGCAGAGAATTCATGAATAATGTCAAGTTGTTGGCCCAAAACACCCAAGATGAAGCTGATAAGATAACAGAAAACTTAACAGAGCAGCAGGTGGTGGTGACATTTGGGCACAAAGGTATGAAGGGAGGACATGATGGATAAAAAAATTTGGAAGATCACTTATTACCTACTTGTATTGATAAAGGTATTTGGGAATACAGATCTTGAGTGGAAAAATAAGAATAGAGTTGATAAAGTCTATTTGAAAGATATGCGAAGGCCATTCCAGAGTTGTAAGAAAAATGGTATATAATGGAAAATAATGCAGCTTTGAGAACTAGGTGGTAAGGAGCAGAAAGAAATGGCCAAGGGAAAAGAAAAAGAAGTTGGAGAAAAAAAATGTGAGGATTGTGAAAGCAGAGTTGTAAAAGGAGGCTTGGGATGGTCAGAGATGCAATGACTGAAGAAAGCACTCAATAACTGACCTCATTAGAAATACAGCAATTGCCATTAGATGTCAATGGTGCTAAAATCAGCCACAGTGATTGCTAAGCTGATTTTTTAAGCACTAAAATTGGTTTTGTATTTGTATTCAGCTGACCACTAATCCTAATTTCATTTGTCTTAGCAACTCAAACACTAATTATTCAAACCATGAATTTTGGGTGCCGATGTGTTGTAGCAATTAAAAATACATTTGGTTAATGGTTTTAAACCAGAAGAATTTTTGCCAGACAGCAGGGATACAGGGATGTTTGATCATGGCTGGAAACCTCTTTTTTTTTTTTTTTTTTTTTTCTTTTTTTGGGTGTAAAGAATCCAGGGGACTTA